>NC_063056.1:39782467-39872467 GCF_018812025.1 Megalobrama amblycephala
ATGAATGATGAACCATCAGGGTGTCTTATCATGTGTGTGTGTGTGTGTGTGTGTGTGTGTGTGTGTGTGTGTGTGTGTGTGCGCAGGTGCCGTGTTCTAATGGATCGCTGCTACATGTCTGGTGCACACGAATCCTGCTGGAGCCAAACACACACATGCAGCAGAGAGTGGTGAGTACACACACACACACACACACACACACACTCGAGTGTATTGACGGTGGTCATCAGTTGATGAAACTGCACATGCGTGTTCAGGTTGTGTTCAGTCCTCTCTTCATGATGTTGAGTCACCTGCCGGATCCGGTTCTGGTTCATGTGGAGAAGAGGAGTCTGGGTCACAGAGACACGCAGCTGATTCACGGCCGCGGACACCAGGAGGCGCTGCTGAACGTGGAGGCAGATTTGACACACCACCTCACCTTCCAGGCCAGGTACACACACACACACACACACACACACACACACACACACACACACACACACACACATCATACACAGTCACACACACACTTGCAGTACAGCAAGACTGATGCTTCGTTCAAACTCTCGTCCTGTAATGACACACAGGAATCTCTCACTGCGGTGTGTGTGTGTGTGTGGTCAGACACAGACAGTCATAGCCACACACACTCTCTCGTGTTCGCTGAGTGAACTGCAGACAGGAGCTTGTTCTGTGTGTGTTTGAAACCCACACACTGTTCTTGCTGTTCCACTGAGCCATTACCCATAATGCAGTGATTGTGTGTTTGTGTTCCAGGGAGGAAGAGGATGCGTCTCACTGTGCAGTTCCTGTGTCCACTGCTGTTATTAAACAGATCCTGAGCAGAGCAGCACCAGAACAGAACCAGAACCAGCAGGATGTTCTACAGCACTTCTATGGCGAGAAGACGTCCAGCGATCCGACCTGGCCCTACAGCAGCCGACAGACAGACAGGTGCACACACACACACACACACACACTCACATGTGTCATGTGATGCATTCATTCATGCATTAAAGCCTGAATGCATTAAACTCTATCAGAGTCCACACCACAACTATAACAATAACGTCAATAGTTGAAATCACTTAGAGCAATTTTTTCTAGCTGATGAACGATAAAAACATTCACAGCCAATCAGAATCCAGAAACTGCCAGTTATGACTATAGTTATCGTTATCATTTTAGTTATCGTTATAGTTATCACTATAGTTATCGTTAGTTATCACTATAGTTATCGTTATCATTTTAGTTATCGTTATAGTTATCACTATAGTTATCGTTAGTTATCACTATAGTTATCGTTATCACTATAGTTATCGTAAGTTATCACTATAGTTATCATTATAGTTATAGTTATCACTATAGTTATCGTTATAGTCATGACTAATTATCACTATAGTTATCGTTATAGTCATGACTAATTATCACTATAGTTATCATTAGTTATCACTATAGTTATCGTTATAGTAATAGTTATCGTTATCACTATAGTTATCGTTATCATTTTAGTTATCGTTTTAGTTATCGTACGTTATCACTATAGTTATCGTTAGTTATCACTATAGTTATCGTTATGGTTATAGTTATCACTTTAGTTATTGTTATCATTTTAGTTATCGTTTTAGTTATCGTAAGTTATCACTATAGTTATCGTTAGTTATCGTTATCATTTTAGTTATCGTTATAGTTATCACTATAGTTATCGTTATGGTTATAGTTATCACTTTAGTTATCGTTATCATTTTAGTTATCGTTATAGTTATCACTATAGTTATCATTATGGTTATAGTTATCATTTTAGTTATTGATATAATTTTAGTTATCGTTATCATTATAGTTATCGTTATAATTTTAGTTATCGTTAAAGTTATCACTATAGTTATCGTTATCATTTTAGTTATCGTTATAGTTATCACGTTAGTTATCATTATAGTTATCGTTATCATTAGTTCGTATCAGTTCGTATCAGTAGTATCGTTAGTTATCGTTAGTTATCGTTTTAGTTATTGTTTTAGTTATCGTTATAGTTATTGTTATCGTTTTAGTTATCGTTAGTTATCGTTTTAGTTATCGTTTTAGTTATCGTTTTAGTTATTGTTTTAGTTATCGTTATAGTTATTGTTATAGTTATCGTTATCATTTTAGTTATCGTTATAGTTATCATGTTAGTTATCACTATAGTTATCGTTATCATTAGTTATCGTTTTAGTTATTGTTAGTTATCATTATAGTTATCCCTATAGTTATCGTTAGTTATCACTATAGTTATCGTTATCATTTTAGTTATTATAGTTATCACTATAGTTATCATTATCATTTAAGTTATCGTTATAGTTATCACGTTAGTTATCAATATAGTTATCGTTATCATTATAGTTATCGTTAGTTATCGTTTTAGTTATTGTTAGTTATCATTATAGTTATCCCTATAGTTATCGTTAGTTATCACTATAGTTATTATAGTTATTATCATTTTAGTTATTATAGTTATCACTATAGTTATCGTTATAGTTATGACTAGTTATCTTAATCATTTTAGTTATCATTATAGTACTCACTACAGTTAATCGTACAGTGTGGATGCTAATATCATTATCGTTATAGTGACAGTTCTTGGTGTGAACAGGCCTGAAACATATACTGCACAGCTGCTCACCATGTCGTTGTCTGTTTGTTCGTGTGTGTGTGTGTGTGTGTGTGTGTGTGTGTGTGTGTTCAGGTGTGTGGTGGAATCGGTGGCGCAGTGGGACAGTCCGATGCAGGTGCGTCTGAGTGCGTGGCGCTCGGGTCTGAACACGCTGCTGGTGGAGCTGCTGCCGTGGGCTCTTCTGGTGAACCGCTCGCACTGGGACCTCTGGATGTTTGAGGCCGAGAGTATCGTAGTGCAGATACCAGCCGGGAAAACCATCGTACCGCCCAACTTTAAGGTCTGTCAGACTGTCTGCATCACAACAGTGTTAAGAACAGAATCACTCTGTAACATCTGTCCTGAATGTGTGTGTGACCCACAGGACGCCTTCCAAATTGGCATTTACTGGCCGCACACTAACACGGTGCACAAGTCTCCTGCCGTGCGATTGGTCCACGAGGTGTCGTCACCGCGGTGGCCGGAGGGGGGCGGAGCAGACGTCCTGCTGCTGGATGAGGAGGGATACGTACACACGGACATCACACTCGGAACACAGCCGGGAAATCTCAAGGTGTGTGATGGATTGTTTTATCATTGCTGTCTCTGCATTGATGAGTTTAATCTGGAATCAGTAACTCGTCTCTCTCTGTCTATCTTTCGCAGCTCTGTCAGTTTTGTGTGTCGTCTTCAGTGAAATACGGGATTCAGGTTTTGCAGATTGAGGATAAAACTGTCCTGGTGAACAACACGACAAACACCATCAAGTGTAGAGCTGTGATCCAACAACACACAACAGCCACACCTGAGCAGGTACAGCACACACACATTGAGGTGAATGTCATGAAAAGTCAAAAGAAACTTTAGTAACTCTGTCTCTCTCCGTCTGTCTGTCAGCCCTGTCATATCCCTGAGTCGTCGCCTGGCTTCACTCTGGGTCCTGCGGGTGTGGCTGGAGATCAGGTGTGCTGTGCGGTGCCATGCTGGGACGTCCTGCGGGACGGTCAGACAGCAGAGGACGTGCAGCTGTCGGTGAAGCAGCTGCTGTTGAGCTGCGAGGGTGCGGCGGCGCTGCAGTGGAGTCCTGCGGCTCTTGTGCGAACAGATTTCCCCAGACAGAGCGTTTCTGTGCCCGTGGAGCCGGACACCGACTGGCCCTTCAACACGAGGTGAGGCAGAAACTATAATGAATAATGACTCTCTTGTCTTCTGTAGAGCTGCTTTACTCCTGAATCTGAATTTGTCTCATATTTGATGAAGTTTCTATTATTTTCCTGTTTATTACTGTGAATTTGCTTTGAAATGATCAGTACTCTAGAGTTGACAGAAACACAGCAAACAATGTACAGCTGCTATAACACCTCAGTCCTCAAGAGGGCGCTAAAGGTTCAAAGCAGCTTCACAGTAATAAACTGGGAAATATGTGTTAATGTTGCAAAATTCGTCATTTATGAAACAAGTTTTAAACAGTTATAAGACAATAGAGTTATTTAGCTCAATTTAGTTAAAATCTTTTCATCTGGTAAATCAGTAATATACCTTTAACCCAAACCCTCGGCACAGTGCTGAGTGTGTGTTCATGTTCAGAAACACAATGACTGCATGTCTCTCTGTTTTTCTGTGAGTCTGGTGTTAATTAATGACGCACCCGGCCGTCTGTGGGTTGAAGGGTCTTCTGTGGTCAGTGAGTGACTCGTGTGTGTGTGTGTGTGTGTGTGTGTGTGTGTTTCAGGCCTCTGGTTCTGACCTGTCAGGAGCATCTGGGCGTCACGTATCTCACAGTGAGCGAAGATCAATGTCCACGGATGCTGATTCACAACCGCTGCCCCAAGAGCCTCTTACTGAAGGAGAACGTCAGGGGTAACACACTCTCACACACACACACACACACACACACACTCTCTCTCTCTCTCTCACACACACAAACACACACACACACACACAGTGTAAAGACCTTACATGTGTGTGTTTCAGAGTCTCTGAGGACGGAGGCGTTCTGCCGGACGGTTCCTGCTCACTCATCTGTCCATCATGAGCTGTTTCATCAGGCCTCCAGCTTCCCTGAGTGCCGACAGAAAGAGACGCTGCCCAGCCTGCAGCTGTGCATCGTCACAGACACGCCCACCAGCCCCATAGCCACACCCACCAACCCAGCAGCCACGCCCACCTCACCCGGCTGGACTGACGCCATTGATATCAGCAGCCCTGGAACACAGGTGAACAACAACACCTGACCTTAGGAGAAAATATTGTGAATTTTCTGATAAAAATGATGATTGCGATTTAAAATGTGTGTCTGTCTGTTTTGTAGGTTGTTTTTCTTCCTGGTTTTGGCTGTTTGTACATTGATGTTGTTCAGCAGAGCGGCTCCATCACACTGACACTCGCACCAGAGAGCAGCGCTGCAGACGTCATCTCACGCCACAGGTACAACACCCTTCTGCTTCACGCGTGTGTTCAGGTCCTCCACTGGAGGGCAGTGTTTGACACTCACCTTAGTTAATGTTATTATGAAAGGGAAGTTGTGCTCATCTTTTCTTCTCTATTATGCCGTATATCCGAGTGAATTGCCTCTCAAACAAGAACAAATGTAGGGCGGGGCTTGATTTTGATTGGATGGTTGTGGTTTGCTATTGGTGGATCTCATGTGAGTGACAGGTTGCCCCGCCCTCATCATTAGAGAAGAGAAGAGATGCTGCAAGAGTTATTCTGATTCAAGATTACGAGACACATGAATTTAAAACAATAACCTATTGTGATGTCATGATGACCATGCGTGTTTCTTGCAGGCTGTCCAATCAGATGCTGTCATTCAAGATTCTGCTGAACGAGGCGAGCGTGGCGCTCTGTGATGACATCACCAGCCCGTCCGGTTCAGTGGAGCTGCTGCGTCTCACTGTCTCCAAACTGCTGCTCCAGCTGCCGCCCTGCGAACCCTCGACTGACGGCACCGACGCGCCGCCTGTCCACACCGTCCAGATGCACTGCGGCGGCCTGCAGGTGGACAACCAGCTGTACGAGCGTGCCAGCTTCCACTTCCCCGTCATCATGTGTCAGGAGCCTCCGGGCGACCTCGCGCTGACCCCGCAGGACGCCTGCTTCCTGTCTCTGAGCATCACCATCTCTGACTCCGGACACCTAGACCGGCTCGCCTTCAGCATCAGACCGGCGCGCGTCTACCTGGAGGACACCTTCATCTACTACATGAAGACACTCTTCCACACATACATCCCAGAATGCACCCTGAGTGGGCGGGGCGTTGGCAGAGGGGCGGAGCCGGCGCTCCCGCAGGAGGTTCTGGAATCCATGCGCGCTCTGGTGATGCCGCTGCGGCTTCAGAAGCTGTCGATCGAGCCGGTTCATCTGCTGGTCAGCATCCACGCATCTCTGAAGCTCTACATCGCCTCCGATCACACGCCGCTGTCCTTCTCGCTGTTCGAGCGCGGCCCCATCTGCACCACGTCTCGACAGCTGGTTCACACGCTCGCCATGCACTATGCCGCCGGCGCCCTCTTCAGGGCAGGTGCGTCTCACACACAAACACACACCATATGATCCATCAGCTTCTGTTTGTGTCAGAAAGCAGATTCTAAATATTTCCTTGTACTGAAAGAAAATAAACATCTGTTTCTGAAATAAAAGCCCAGTTTAAGCTTAAAAAGTTTAGAAAGTAGTTTATCAATATATGGCTTGAAAGTTAATTGACTATCAAATAAAATACCCAGGTACTTATAACTTGCAAAATGTTCTATTTTTGTTCCCTGGGAAGAAATAATATCAGGAAGATTCCGTGGTAGAGCTTTGGAATTTGAAAAAATTATTAATTTACTTTTGTCTGTATTTAAAACCAGTTTAAGTTGATGTAGACAGGACTGTACAATATAAAACGCTGACTGTAAATAATGAAGAGCTTGTAAAGCTGATTAATAGCAGTGTTGTGTGCATAAAGATGCTACATAGCATTGGGAATGTTGTCACAAATATTATTTATGTACAAGGAAAATTAAATGGGTCCCAAAACAGAGCCCTGAGGGACACCTGTAGAGACAGATGAACCCTTTAAAAGCACACTCTGTGTTCTCACTGAAAGGTAGTTTGCAAACCATTTGATAGCATTATCTGAGAGACCAAAAATAGCAAGTCTTTTTGAAAGGATGTCATGATCAACTGTGTCAATGAGATCCTTCGATAAATCGAGGAAAAGAGCTGAACAGATTTGTCTACAGCATTAATAATATCACTAAACACTTTCATAGCAGCAGTGACAGCACTATGCTGCTTTCTAAAACCAGACTGAGAAGAAGAAAGAATATTATTTATTTCCAGGAAAGTTTTTAATTGTTCATTCACTAATTTCTTCAAAATATTGGCCTATTGTTCAACTGCAGTGAATCCTCCCTTTAATAAGAGGAGAAACAAACGCAGACTTTAACTTTTGATCACAAGATTTTACAGCTGAACACGTCCTGATTTTCTTTTTTCTAACAAAAAAAAATTAATCAACTTTTTTGTTTATTTAACACCATCTGTACACATTACAAACACATTTTTGGAAACAGTCTTCCGTAAACGACAGAACAAGACGACATAAACAAAGAACACACACATCAACGTATAGTAATTTATCTGCTTTATTACAGTGACTGGGTTTGTTTAGTACAGAGCAGTCGAATCCTGTCTGGCACTAATGGAAGCTCATAATAATCTGTGTGTAAATCTGTGTTTTGTGTACTTGTGAGAGCCAAATATCATGACAATCAACGGTTGAGGACATTTTATGTGTCTTCACTAGCTAAAAACACTCATAAATCTGCCAAATCATGTTTGTATTGTTTTGCACTGGTTTCTGTGACGGTTACGCCAGAGAAAATATCATTAACCTGATGATACACTGTGTGTGCGCAGGTTGGGTCGTCGGGTCTCTTGAGATTCTCGGCAGTCCCGCCAGTCTCGTGCGGAGTATCGGGAACGGCGTGTCAGATTTCTTCCGGTTGCCGTACGAGGGTTTGACTCGCGGGCCGGGAGCTTTTATCAGCGGCGTCTCTAGAGGAACAAACTCGTTCATCAAACACATTTCTAAAGGTAAAGACACACACACACACACACACACACACTCGAACCTGCGATGGTGGCTTTAATTGATGTAATATCAACTACTGCATGATCAAACCCATGTTGCACAGATTACCTGTCAGTGAATGAAAAGTCCAAGGATACACATGACGCTACACATGTGATCCAGCAGCAGCACGTCCATCACGAGTGTAACCATGTGTTTCGATGCGGACGTGTGTGTGTGTGTTTGTGTCTACAGGGACTCTGACGTCCATCACGAATCTGGCCACGAGTCTGGCGCGTAACATGGACCGTCTGTCACTGGACGACGAGCATTACATGCGTCAGGAGGAGTGGAGGCGGCAGCTGCCGGAGACTCTGGGAGACGGACTGAGACAAGGCCTGTCCAGACTGGGCATCAGCCTGCTGGGTGAGACACACGTCCACGCTTCATTCCACAAACATCCCAAACTCAAATATGAGACGCATTCACTCATGCCGTGTGTGTGTGTGTGTGTGTGTGTGTGTGTGTGTGTGTAGGAGCGATCGCAGGAATCGTGGATCAGCCCATGCAGACGTTCACACGGACACTGGATCTGCCGAACTCGGCGAGCAGCACCGCCCGCGGCGTCATCTCAGGGGTGGGGAAAGGCATCGTGGGAGTTTTCACCAAGCCAATAGGAGGAGCAGCTGAGCTGGTGTCGCAGACGGGATACGGTACGAGGACGTTCACACACATGAGCGCAGGAGAGTGTGTTGATGTGCACGTGTGCAGTGACCGTGTGTGTGTGTGTGTGTCGCAGGTCTGCTGCACGGCGCGGGTCTCTGGCAGCTTCCCAAACAGCTGCACCCACCGACAGACTCCAGATCAGCCGACGCCAACAACAGCCACGTCAAATACGTCTGGTAAACCAACACATTCACTCGGAAAAACCTGGATATATGAGTCTGATTTTAGACCTGGAAAAGTCATGGAAATAAATCAAATATTTAAAAATCATGGAAGTTTCTGTAAGGAATATACATTTTTATAGTTATGTCAAGCTTTAAAATATTTAAAAAGTAAAAAAGCTGTAATAAGAAACCTTATCCTTTAATTATGTACGACTGGATGCATCATGTAAATTCAACAGTAATAAAAAGTGTAAACCCTGAAAAACATAAAAACTTAAAAAAGAAAACTAAAACTAAAAAAAAAGACTTAAAGATTTTGTTAATATTTCAATAATTGAACAAGATATTTGCATGTTCACGGTTCTCTGATGTCACTTGACATACAGATAAACAAAATATTTCATCTTGTTTAGTGTCTTAATTTTGATTTTAAAATGATTTATTTTAATTTGCCGTTTTTGTGATATAATTAATGTTTTGCGTGTTTTATTTTGATAGTTATTATTATTTTTACATTTTCATGATTGAATTAATTTTTAGCATGTTTTATTTTGATCTATATTATTTTAAAATTAGTTATTTTATTTTAATTAAAACTAAATTTAAAATTAATAATTTTATTTTACATTTTTATGATTTAATTCATTTTTAGTATGTTTTATTTTGAGTTATTATTTTAAAATTTGTTATATTTTACATTTTTATGATTTAATTATTAGTTTTATTTTTTATTATTATATTAAAATTAATCATTTTATTTTACATTTTTATGATTTAATTAAATTTGTGTTTTTGATAGTTATTATTTTAAAATCAAATCATAAAAACAGCTAATTTAAATTCATTTTATTTTGTATTTTTATGATTTAATTAATTTTTAGTATGTTTTATTTTTCATTGTTATTATATTAAAATTAATCATTTTATTTTACATTTTTCTGATTTCATTAATTTTTTGAAACCGATTCTGAGGGTGAGCTTCAGTCCGCACGTCTCCTCAGAAGTGTGTGCGGCTGGAATCGATCTCCCAGAATCCCCTGCGACTCAGGCTGTGTCTCTGTCTCTGCAGGAAGATGCTGCAGTCTCTGGGCCGTCCCGAGCTGCACATGGCTCTGGAGGTGCGTATGGTGAGTGGATCGGGTCAGGAACACGCGGGCTGTCTGCTGCTGAGCGGAGAGGTTCTGTTCGTGGTCAGTGTGTGTGAGGACGCGCAGCAGCAGGCCTTCCCCATCACTGAGATCCAGTGTGAACACGACACACACACGCCTGGACGCATCACACTCACATTGCAGCAGCACCGCGTGACCAGTGACGGCGAGGTACACACACACACACACACACACACACACACACACACACACATCTGGTTCACTATCCTATCCTTTTTGGTAAACATTGAGATGCACTCTTTCCCCGCCATTGATGGAAATTTCTGGCAATGTTTTCACTGTTATATGGTAGAGGGCGCTGTTACGCATCTTCTGAATGAATACAGAATGTCCGGATCAAAACACAGGCAAGGAAGAAGCAGAAACGAGCAACAGATCATTGCATTGTTGACGCACATGAAAAATGACACAATCATCAAACATTCAACAGCTTATCAATCAAAACTGCCTAACGTTACTGAATGAAATGAAGAGGAAACGACTGTGAAGCTTTGAGGTTATTGATGGACTCGGATCTACTCCATCTGTGTTTTGATCACGAGGTTGAATACAGTTACTTATTCATCCCTTGAAATGATGCAACATGTGCATGTGCATGGCGCTGGTCACGAGCGCTGTTAGAAATGAATGAATAAATTCAGCATTTCAAAAAATTATTTTAATAAAGGACATATTGATCTTGTGAAAAACACATATTTGGATCATTTTACTGGACCAGTATTTTTTAATTGACCGTTAAATTTTTCTGTCGGATATGTACTGAGACGCCTATTTGCCATCAGCCCATTTCGCGGTGCTATTTCTTGGCTGACACAGAAGGTGCTTTAAAATGGACATTAGCCCATCATAGTAGAGCTACTGCTCTAACAAAATACAGATTTTCAGCATTTTTTTACTGTAGAATTATTTTTTTTATGAAGCGTTGAACTTGGCACATTACACAATGCACTTCAAGCCGTATTGCACCTTCAGCCCAATTTGCGGTACTGTTTCTCGGCCGACACAGAAGGTGCATTAAAAAGGACATTAGCCCATCATAGTAGAGCTACTGCTCTAACAAAATACAGATTTTCAGCATTTTTTACTGTAGAATTATTTTTTTATGAAGTGTTGAACTTGGCACATTACACAATGCACTTTAAGCCGTATTGCACCTTCAGCCCAATTTGCGGTGCTCTTTCTCGGCCAACACAGAAGGTGCATTAAAGAGGACATTAGCCCATCATAGTAGAGCTACTACTCTAACAAAATACAGATTTTTCACAATTTTTACTCTAGAATTACTTTTTTATGAAGCTTTGAACTTGGCACATGACACCATGCACTTTAAGCCGTATTGGACCTTCAGCCCAATTTGCGGTACTGTTTCTCGGCCGACACAGAAGGTGCATTAAAGAGGACGTGAGCCCATCATAGTAGAGCTACTACTCTAACAAAATACAGATTTTTCACAATTTTTACTCTAGAATTACTTTTTTATGAAGCTTTGAACTTGGCACATGACACCATGCACAAAAAGCCGTATTGCACCTTCAGCCCAATTTGCGGTACTGTTTCTCGGCCGACACAGAAGGTGCATTAAAAAGGACATTAGCCCATCATAGTAGAGCTACTGCTCTAACAAAATACAGATTTTCAGCATTTTTTACTGTAGAATTATTTTTTTATGAAGTGTTGAACTTGGCACATTACACAATGCACTTTAAGCCGTATTGCACCTTCAGCCCAATTTGCGGTGCTCTTTCTCGGCCAACACAGAAGGTGCATTAAAGAGGACATTAGCCCATCATAGTAGAGCTACTTCTCTAACAAAATACAGATTTTTAACAATTTTTACTGTAGAATTACTTTTTTATGAAGCTTTGAACTTGGCCCATGACACCATGCACAAAAAGCCGCATTGCACCTTCAGCCCAATTTGCGGTACTGTTTCTCGGCCAACACAGAAAGTGCATTAAAGAGGACATGAGCCCATCATAGTAGAGCTACTGCTCTAACAAAATACAGATTTTCAGCATTTTTTACTGTAGAATTATTTTTTTATGAAGTGTTGAACTTGGCACATTACACAATGCCCTTTGAGCCGTATTGCACCTTCAGCCCAATTTGCGGCGCTGTTTCTCGGCTGACACAGAAGGTGCATTAAAGAGGACATTAGCCCATCATAGTAGAGCTACTACTCTAACAAAATACAGATTTTTAGCATTTTTTACTGTAGATTAATTTTTTTATGAACCATTGAACTTGGCACATGACACAATGCACAAAGAGCCGTATTGCACCTTCAGCCCAATTTGCGGTACTGTTTCTCGGCCGACACAGAAAGTGCATTAAAGAGGACATTAGCCCATCATAGTAGAGCTACTGCTCTAACAAAATACAGATTTTTAGCATTTTTTACTGTAGATTAATTTTTTTATGAACCATTGAACTTGGCACATGACACAATGCACAAAGAGCCGTATTGCACCTTCAGCCCAATTTGCGGTACTGTTTCTCGGCCGACACAGAAAGTGCATTAAAGAGGACATGAGCCCATCATAGTAGAGCTACTGCTCTAACAAAATACAGATTTTCAGCATTTTTTACTGTAGAATTATTTTTTATGAAGTGTTGAACTTGGCACATTACACAATGCACTTTAAGCCGTATTGCACCTTCAGCCCAATTTGCGGTGCTCTTTCTCGGCCGACACAGAAGGTGCATTAAAGAGGACATTAGCCCATCATAGTAGAGCTACTGCTCTAACAAAATACAGATTTTTAGCATTTTTTACTGTAGATTAATTTTTTTATGAACCATTGAACTTGGCACATGACACAATGCACAAAGAGCCGTATTGCACCTTCAGCCCAATTTGCGGTACTGTTTCTCGGCCGACACAGAAGGTGCATTAAAGAGGACATGAGCCCATCATAGTAGAGCTACTGCTCTAACAAAATACAGATTTTCAGCATTTTTTACTGTAGAATTATTTTTTATGAAGTGTTGAACTTGGCACATTAAACAATGCACTTTAAGCCGTATTGCACCTTCAGCCCAATTTGCGGTACTGTTTCTCGGCCGACACAGAAGGTGCATTAAAGAGGACATTAGCCCATCATAGTAGAGCTACTACTCTGACAAAATACAGATTTTTAACAATTTTTACTGTAGAATTACTTTTTTATGAAGCTTTGAACTTGGCACATGACACCATGCACAAAAAGCCGTATTGCACCTTCAGCCCAATTTGCGGTACTGTTTCTCGGCCGACACAGAAAGTGCATTAAAGAGGACATTAGCCCATCATAGTAGAGCTACTGCTCTAACAAAATACAGATTTTTAACAATTTTTACTGTAGAATTACTTTTTTATGAAGCTTTGAACTTGGCCCATGACACCATGCACAAAAAGCCACATTGCACCTTCAGCCCAATTTGCGGTACTGTTTCTCGGCCGACACAGAAGGTGCATTAAAGAGGACATGAGCCCATCATAGTAGAGCTACTGCTCTAACAAAATACAGATTTTCAGCATTTTTTACTGTAGAATTATTTTTTTATGAAGCGTTGAACTTGGCACATCACACAATGCCCTTTGAGCCGTATTGCACCTTCAGCCCAATTTGCGGTGCTGTTTCTCGGCTGACACAGAAGGTGCATTAAAGAGGACATTAGCCCATCATAGTAGAGCTACTGCTCAAACAAAATACAGATTTTCAGCATTTTTACTGTAGAATTTTATTTTATTTTTTATGAAGTGTTGAACTTGGCACGACACAATGCACAAAGAGCCATATTGCACCTTCAGCCCAATTTGCGGTGCTGTTTCTCGGCAACCTCAGTGGGGGCGTTAAAGAGGACATTAGCCCATCATAGTAGAGCTACTGCTCTAACAAAATACAGATTTTCAGCATTTTTTACTGTAGAATTATTTTTTTATGAAGCGTTGAACTTGGCACATTACACAATGCACTTTAAGCCGTATTGCACCTTCAGCCCAATTTGCGGTACTGTTTCTCGGCCGACACAGAAAGTGCATTAAAGAGGACATTAGCCCATCATAGTAGAGCTACTGCTCTAACAAAATACAGATTTTTAACAATTTTTACTGTAGAATTACTTTTTTATGAAGCTTTGAACTTGGCACATGACACCATGCACAAAAAGCCTTATTGCACCTTCAGCCCAATTTGCCGTGCTGTTTCTCGGCCAACACAGAAGGTGCATTAAAGAGGACATGAGCCCATCATAGTAGAGCTACTGCTCTAACAAAATACAGATTTTCAGCATTTTTTACTGTAGATTAATTCTTTTATGAACCATTGAACTTGGCACATGACACCATGCACAAAGAGCCGTATTGCACCTTCAGCCCAATTTGCCGGCCGACACAGAAGGTGCTGTTTCTCGCTCTAACAAAATACAGCCGAGAATTTTTTAAATTTTTTTATGAAGCACAGAAGGTGCATTAAAGCCGTGCTGTTTCTCGGCCGAGGATTAAAGAGGACATTAGCCCATCATAGTAGAGCTACTGCTCTAACAAAATACATATTTTTAGCATTTTTTACTATAGAATTACATTTTTTATGAAACTTTGAACTTGGCACATTACACAATGCACAAAGAAACATATTGCCCAGAGGGTGCATTAAAGGGGACATTTGCCTATTATAGTATAGTACTACTCCTCTAATGAATTACTGTAGAATTCTTTCTTTCTTTATTTTTTAATATGAATAAAATCCTGTTAGTATTGTTCACACACTCTCTGTCTCTCTCTCAGGCCGACGGGTCTCGTGAGCGTCTCTCGGAGCTGCAGTACAGCCGGCTGGTGGATTTCGTCACTGGAGCATCTCAATATTTGTCTCCGTCTCTGTCGTCGCTCCATCAGCATCCGGCCATCACTCCAGCGGAGCCACCACCCACCGTCTCCAAAACATACCAGTATCACGCAGACCCCGCCTTTGCACGCGTGTTCGTCTGCAAGTTCACCATGGTGAAAAACAGAGCGCTGCGCATCGGCTTCCACTGATGCTCATATCTTCAGACTTTATTATTTAAAGAGTTTAAAACACTTTATTGAGACTTCACTACATCAGCCAGAGCTCGTCTCTAATCCGCTGCTTTCTGTATGAATGTCATGCTTTAAACCAAAAGAAGGCCTTTCATTTTGTATTTTTATAAATAATGCAACAAAGATGATTTACTGTTTTTATTGTATTATTTGCTCCTGTATTCTGGTGTAATGAAAATATAAGTGTTGCTTCACAATGAATCTACGTTTTGTAATAAAATAAGGTGTATCATCAGATTGAGGTCAGTGTGTTTGGTGTCTGTCGTCGTTTTCACTCTTCGGCCTGGTTTGATGACGTGAGCGTCTGAGCTGCGGCTGCGTTTGTGAACCGGAGCTTCTGCCTGCAGGGGAAACAGTCACATGTTTGAGTCACTGCAGGATTCACTGCAGATGTTGCTCTAGTTTGTGAGAAAAACTTTGCCTTTTACAATCAGATATATTTTAACAGGAAGTTCAAATATTCGTGAAGGTGCCGCATCATTTACCTGTTCACATTGCTAACTAGCTGTTTATAAGATAACATTTTAGACCTACAAACACCTACATATATGTGCATGTGCTTGACCTGTCTTACATGATGATGATGATGATGTCACTTCCGCAGTGTTTCCATGCTCCAGCATCGCCATGTGTTTCCAGTAGGACCAGGAGATCTGACGAGATCAACAATCAATCATCACAAACGTTTTCATTTGCTGTGTGGAAAGAGTTCATCCATCTTTCTAAAGATCATTTCAGACATTCCGAGTCAATTATTTTGTTAATTATATGCAAAATGCAAGACATTAAACGAGGTCAGTGTGACACTACTGTGTGGATGAACGTTTCTACATGAGTTTAGTTCTGGCAAAATAATCACTTTCCATTTAACATTAACTTCCTTAGTTAACATGAACAATGCTTTTATTAGGGTATGTTTACATGACAACGCTGTCAAAATGATCCCATTCACACAGATTCGTGAAAAACGACTAAAAACGCTGTACATTTATGCATGCCAGGTCAGTAGTTGTCATGGCGATGACGAGATATCATGAACTAATGATGTTATAGCCTTTATTCATCGCTAGCTAAATGAATTACATTACTAATATATTTTTGACATTTTTTTTTCTTTTTTTCAAAGTTAAAATTCTGACATGTAATTTCAAACTGGGAAACTCCAACTTGGAATTTCCGACTAGGAAATTCAGTGCCCTCTCAAGTCATATTTACTACTGGGAAACTCGAGAGATAATTTTTATAGTGAAAATAGCCTGTATTTGACCAGAATTCCAGAATTGTCAGCAAGCTGAGTCAGGCTTCAAAATTATCTCAAGTTTTCCAGTAGTAAATTTGACGAGAGAGTAGTCATGTCCAATTTCCGACTAGGAAACTCCAACTTGGAATTTTCGACTAGGAAACTCCAACTAGGAATTTTCGACTAGGAAACTCCAACTAGGAATTTCCGACTAGGAAACTCCAACTTGGAATTTCCGACTAGGAAACTCCAACTTGGAATTTTCGACTAGGAAACTCTTGGAATTTTCGACTAGGAAACTCCAACTAGGAATTTCCGACTAGGAAACTCCAACTAGGAATTTCCGACTAGGAAACTCCAACTTGGAATTTCCGACTAGGAAACTCCAACTTGGAATTTTCGACTAGGAAACTCCAACTAGGAATTTCCGACTAGGAAACTCCAACTAGGTATTTCTGACTAGGAAACTCCAACTTGGAATTTCCGACTAGGAAATTCAATACCCTCTGAAGTCATATTTACTACTGGGAAACTTAAGAGATAATTTTTATAGTGAAAATAGCCTGTATTTGACCAGAATTTCAGAATTTCAGAGTCGGGCTTCAAAATTATCTCAAGTTTTCCAGTAGTAAATTTGACGAGAGAGTAGTCATGTCCAATTTCCGACTAGGAAACTCCAACTTGGAATTTTCGACTAGGAAACTCCAACTAGGAATTTTCGACTAGGAAACTCCAACTAGGAATTTCCGACTAGGAAACTCCAACTTGGAATTTCCGACTAGGAAACTCCAACTTGGAATTTTCGACTAGGAAACTCTTGGAATTTTCGACTAGGAAACTCCAACTAGGAATTTCCGACTAGGAAACTCCAACTTGGAATTTCCGACTAGGAAACTCTTGGAATTTTCGACTAGGAAACTCCAACTTGGAATTTTCGACTAGGAAACTCTTGGAATTTTCGACTAGGAAACTCCAACTAGGAATTTCCGACTAGGAAACTCCAACTAGGTATTTCTGACTAGGAAACTCCAACTTGGAATTTCCGACTAGGAAATTCAATGCCCTCTGAAGTCATATTTACTACTGGGAAACTTGAGAGATAATTTTTATAGTGAAAATAGCCTGTATTTGACCAGAATTCCAGAATTGTCAGCAAGCTGAGTCGGGCTTCAAAATTATCTCAAGTTTTCCAGTAGTAAATTTGACGAGAGAGCAGTCATGTCCAATTTCCGACTAGGAAACTCCAACTAGGAATTTCCAACTAGGAAACTCCAACTTGGAATTTTCGACTAGGAAACTCTTGGAATTTTCGACTAGGAAACTCCAACTAGGAATTTCCGACTAGGAAACTCCAACTAGGAATTTCTGACTAGGAAACTCCAACTTGGAATTTCCGACTAGGAAATTCAATGCCCTCTCAAGTCATATTTACTACTGGGAAACTTAAGAGATAATTTTTATAGTGAAAATAGCCTGTATTTGACCAGAATTCCAGAATTGTCAGCAAGCTGAGTCGGGCTTCAAAATTATCTCAAGTTTTCCAGTAGTAAATATGACGAGAGAGTAGTCATGTCCAATTTCCGACTAGGAAACTCCAACCAGGAATTTCTGACTAGGAAACTCCAACTTGGAATTTCCGACTAGGAAACCCCAACTTGGAATTTCCGACTAGGAAACTCCTAGTCAGAAATTGGACCCTCTCAAGTCATATTACTGCTGGGAAATAATGTATTATTTTTGCTATAAAAATAATCTTAACTAATTAATGCACTTTGAACTGATCAATAAACCACTGTATTAATGATTAATAAATACTATAAAACTATATATTGCGCATTATTAAAGCATTACTGCTTTGTTTCTTAACATTGGTTAATTCATTAGATACCATGAACTCATGATACGCTTACAGCCTTTATTCATCTCTAGCATTACTAATGTTTTTTGACATTACAAACTTTTTCAAGTTTCAAGTTTAAAATTCCAACTTGGAATTTCCGACTAGAAATATCTGAAGTGTTTAAATCATTTCCCTCACAGTAACAGTGAACACAAATTAAGCATAAATGAAAACTTTATTTTAATAAATACTTGTTCGAACAAAAACAGGGATAACAGTTCTGGTCAATTTTAGAACAAAGGCTAAAAAACATTTTGCAATAATGAAGAGCAGAATAATAAATGGACAGCGATCATTCACACAGAATAATCATAAGATGTTCCATTAATACACCGAAACAATCCTTTAATACAGAACCATCAGGCGTCCAGTATCAGCAGAGACACACACTGAAGGTTTGGAGAGACAGCAGCAGATGAGTCTGGTTTCACTCAGTGAACAGAAGAACGGTGGCAGTGAGATGAAAATTAACTGGCCAATGTCCTTCTTGTGTGGCATCAGTGCTTCCAGTCTGAGGAGAAAAGACAACGGTGACCTTTAACCTTAAGCATATCATGAAAAACTGTTTCACACACAATGTTGGGAACCAAACAACATTGGACCCCACTGTCACACAGATTTGAACGATATGATGGAGAGTAAATGATGAATTTTGTGAGTGTTTCTTTGGGCAGATCCAGACACAGAATCCATGAGAACAGAGTTAATGCTTCAGTTCAGCCGTGCTCCTGATCACAGAAACCGTGTCTTTTCTGAAATAACCATAAATCAAAGAGAATGAAGTCTTACTGTCATGGTGAGCTGAAGATGAAGATCCAGCGTCTCCTCATGTGAAGTCCTTCATGAATCCGTGTGACGCTCTCGTGTGTGAACAGACGTCAATCATCTGACCGGATCATTTATGAAAACCAGGACAGTGACGGATGATCTTCACCCGATCCACTAGAACAGAATCGATTCACACGGGCGAACGTGGCTTTTCTTCAAAAACTTAATATTTTTTAAAATTATAAAATGATTTAATATTGTTTTCCCAGTCGTTTTCATTGTAAATAGATTAATCTTTCACTAATTTTGACTTTTGCCTTTGAAAACTGAGCTGAAGAACACGACGGATCTGCGAAAGCGCTGATGATGAAGAGCTCCAGCTAATGTGAAATAGATGAAGAACAGCGTGACCTCTGACCTTATATGTGGCCGCTTTCATGCCCTCATTCCCAGAGTTCTGCTGCTGCTCTTCATCAGCGCCTGCGTGAGCCTCGTCCTCCTCCTGCTGCTCTTCATCACACACAGTGTCAATAAAATCTTTTTTTCCTTCATTTGAATTAAAGCATGAAGGCTGATCGCAACAAGCTGAAGTAAAAATATCCTCTCCAATCACAAACGCATTTCCAGCCGGACTATAGAAGATGATCATTCATAATACGGCATTACTGTAGCCGAGGAGAGGACAGACGTATGATTATTGATGGAGTAATGAGTGTTTAAATGTGCATTTAGGATCTCATTCTCCAGATCCCACTGGCACAGATTTGATCAATAATGCTAAAAGAATGAAATAAAATAATATTTGTTGTTTAAAACTCTCTTCTGTGATGGGACTTCATGTGCCAGCTTTATATTCCAAAAAATCTCCTCATCTTTTGAACAATGGAGTTTAAGAAAATTAGGTATATTAACGTATCAAATGCATCTTGCATTAATGAAGTTAATATTGTTTGTAGCAAATTGTTAAAAAAGTACTATGATTAAAAGAGAGTTCTGAGGTAAAAATATATTTACTAGTTAAAATCAGCCCCTTTAGCAAGACCATGTGCTGTAAATACACTGTGAATTAAACTGTAAATCTGAACTAATGAGATGATCTGCAGCACATGATTACATTAATGTTTGTCAATATAATTAGAGAAAATAATGAAAAAGAGAGAAAGAACTGAATGCTTTAGATGTGTTGCAGAGAAAAGTTCTTCTGTGGGTCGTGTTTGTGTCGCAGTGCTGATCTGGACTGTACCTGAGAGCTGCTGTCGTCCGGCTCGTCTGTCTGTCTGCTCCTCTGTCTCTCTCTCCACTGCTTCTGATCCAGCATTCGCAGAAGATCGTCCTCCCCGACGGCTGAACGCAACGCCACGAACTCCGGCCAGTGCTTGAGCAGCTCGCTGAACACACACACCTGACACACAGACAGACAGATGGGTCAGTCAAACAGTCAGACAGACAGACAGGGGTCAGACAGACAGACAGACGGGTCAGACAGGTGCACGAGGTGTCTGTCTGAAGATGAAGCGACAGTCACAGGCGTCTGCAGACCTGCGTCTCTCTGAAGACGTACGGGCCGAGCGCTCGCTGCTGACTCACGACCCGCTGCGCCGCTTCAGGAGGAACGTGGATCTGCAGCGCCGGCGGGACGGACGAACTGATGAAGCGGCTGATGATGATGGACACCTTCCTCTGGAGTGTGATGTCATCACAGCGGGAGTGACACAGATCCTGCACACACACACACACACACAAAATAAATCAAATCTGAAGAAAACTGATTAAAATAAAATATAAATGTAAATAAATAAATAAATAATATAGCTACAAGTACAGTACTACAGTGAGAAGAAAAATTTTACATAATAGAAACTAAATATATTTTTTCAAATGTATTTAATTTTTCACAGCATAAATTGGGTCTTTATACATGAAAACATGAAACCTTTTCATTTTTAAGGTCCCTCGCATGAGAATTATTATATTTGTGGGATCTAAAAGATTGAAAACCTGGAATAAAGTGCATGTTTACATAAAAACAATGGAAAAATGGAATGCAAAAACATGTTCTGTGTGAAGACAGACAGAAGAAGTTTCTCTACATGAGTCTGTGGAGCGTCTCGTCTCACCTTGTACCTCTGAACCTCCAGCCAGAAGAGCAGATCGTTTTCCAGCAGATCATCACGGGCAGACAGGAACTTCTGGAACTGCAGACGGGTGACGGGATTCAACAGAGCTCTGCGCAGACACACCGACTCCTGAGAGCAGCTCATCGAACCTGCAGACACCTGCTGACAGACGGACGGACGGATGGACGGACAGAGAGAGAGAGAGGGACATTTCATAATGGATCATTTTTGCTCAAATGAGAGGATCATGTCAGAATAAACACAGACTCACCTTCCATACGTGTCTCTTCCTGCGCTGACGGACAACCGGCTGCTTCTCACACACTTCTGTTACCTGCACACACACACACACACACACACACACACACACACCTGTCTGTCTCTCTGGATGTGTGTCAATACACTGCACACTTCAGCATTGAGTACACTGAGACATTACTAGTGGACTGGAACAGTTTCTCTCCCATATCATCAGATGAAGCCGCATGAAGGAAATCAAACCCTGTATATGAATTCATTTGTTCTCCAGTGTTCTTTTTATAATATTCATTATGTATGTACATGTTTTAATATCAACATCCTCCTCCTCATCATCATCATCAGTGTGTAGTGGATGCAGGACAGGAGCAGAATGAGACGGATCCTCAGGTGTCTCATGATCTGATGTAATTAGTGTAATTAGTGTAATTAGGAAACCGGAGGTGTAATTTGCTGACAGGTAACTGGAGAACATCAGTGATCCTTCAGAGCATCTCTGAAACACCGACAGACTGAGAAGCACAATATATTCATGATGAAACTCAAGCACACACTATGATTTAGCAATACAAGCGTACGATCAGAGGTGCAGTGACAGTGTTTCTCCACCAGAGGGCCTCGAGGAAAAGACACTTAATATTCAGGAATATTATTGATTTGATTTGACTGCAGTGACACTATCAGATAAGAACAAAACTTCTGCAGTCCAGAAACTTTTTAATTATTTTAGTTACTCATTTTGATTTCTGGACACTCTTTAATGCATGTTTAAGGTCTGTCTGTGCTGAAGATGATGGTGTGAGCGTGAGGATGTTATTCTACCTTCCGCCGCTGCTGCTGACGCGAGATGAACTCTGAGCTGGAGAGAAACAGCGGCAGCCATCGGGTCTCTAGACGACTGTGAAGAAGAGACTGAAGCTCAGTGAGAACAGAGAGAGACACCAACTCATGCTGGAGACGCTGCCAACCGCCGCACATCTGCAACAGCTGCACACACACACACACACACACACACACACACACACACACACTCATCGTGAGTCACATCACTCAAACTCTCACTGTCGAACTCAAGCAGATCGAGGATCTGTGAGGATCTCGTACCCTCATCTGCTGTTCTTCAGTGGCTGGGCTGCCGGCTCCAAACAGGAAGTTGCTGCTGAGATATTTGTCTCTGATGTTTGTGATTCTCTCCTCCAGTAGCTCCGCATCACTGTTCTTCAGCTGCTCCACGTCCAGCCAGCACTGCAGATCCAGACTACACACACACACACACACACACACACACACACACACACACACACACACACACACACACACAATTCCACCAAAACATGAAGCAGCTCAACTGTTTTCAACATTAATAATAATCATAAATGTTTCCTGAGCAGCAAATCATCATATCAGAATGATTTCTGAAGGATCATGTGACACTGAAGACTGGAGTAATGATGCTGAAAATTCAGCTTTGATCACAGGAATAAATTACATTTTACTATATATTCACATAGAAAACAGATATCTTATATTGTAAAAATATTTCACAATTTTTACTGTATTTTTGATGAAATAAACACTTTCAGAAACATTAAAACATCTTAATTATTCCAAATGTTTGTGTAAAGGTGACTTGACATCAGTCCTGCTGTGCTTCATTCACCTGGCCGAATTCTCCTCCAGGAAGGACAGGAAGTGCTGGAGCTCCAGGTGGTTCTGGAGCAGAGAATCCAGACGGAACTGGCGAAACTCCCGCGGAACCTTCGACCAGAGATCCGGCGCCGGAGCCGGTGGAGTTTGGCGCTCCTGCAGCACAACATACAGAACCAGCAGCAGCTTGAGTATGTACTAACAGTGTATACTGCTCTCTGTGTGTGTGAATTTACCATTTAATGTATTTATTCTCATAACCAAACACTAACTCTCGTATCTTATTTGATTCAATAATATGAACCCCTTTATTCTGGTTTTAAATTCAGTTATTTATTTATTTATGTCTGTCTGTTCTACAAAGTCAAGCACAACCTGCATCCCACAATGCAATGTGTCTGACCAGATAAAAAAAACAAATATGGTTGTGTGATCATAGCAGTGTTTGAACTGTTTATCACTGCACACTACGTCTCATACAGTACACTGCACAGTGTGCACTGCATACACAGGTCACATGACTGGAAACAGCATCAGGTGTGTGATGGTGAATCACCTGCTGCCGTCGGCTCTGTGCGTGTGTGTAGAGAGTCTGCAGTGTCTGGAAGAGCTCGAACCTCGGCGTATCGCACCTCCTCCCACAGCGCCACCTACAGACACAGTTGAATTAAAATGAGGTCATGTGACAACGACGTCACACAGTACTGGCTGAGAAGGTTTTCACATACTGTCGTAAAAACGGTATGAAAGCTTGATTTGTGGGATATGAACACTCAACCGGAAGAAGAAATATCCAGGTAAACATTATCTCACAATTCTGATATGGAAAAACATATTGCAGAAACTAATAAAACACAAAACTGAGCTGAAGCTGATAAATCTCACGGTGTGGAGCGCGTCTCTGAGTGTCTGTGATAGGAGAGTCCAGGGCTCCAGCAGGACGCTGAGAGCGTGTTCCTCCGCCGGATCAAACAGATCCTCAAACGCAGGACTCAGACGCAGCAGGACGGCTCTCCGGCGCTCCTCGCTCAAACACACGCTCATCTGAGCTCCGCTGCTCAGGAACGAGGCGTACAGGAGCTGAGACCAGACAGAGACGGACACTGGATCATACAGGAAGAGCTTCTCGAGAGAGTCCCAAAGATACTGTTAGACCCCTGAACAGATGTGTGTGTGTGTGTGTGTGTGTGTGTGTGTGTGTGTGTGTGTGTGTGTGTGTGTGTGTGTGTGTACCTGAGCGGTGCGCTGAACTCTGTACGGATCAAACCTGCTCTGGCAGAAGAGCTGACGGTACTGCAGCAGCTCTGAGCAGAAATACACAGTGTTTTCCCACAACTAACACACACACATGCACACAGAAAAAAACAGCATCGGTTTACTGTCGGGAATTTGTTGCGTTGCATCCAGTGTAGACAGCATCACTGATTATAATGGGTTATATTTGCTTTTGTTGCACCGTGTTAACACAGTGTAGACCTGCTGCAATTCACACAATCTCTCTCACACACACACAAAAACAACAAAACAAATGCAAGAGTAATCTAGAAACATTTAGAAAGCTTGTGTTTAAAGTTTAAAAAAAACAAGTATTTATTTGGTCAAGAGAACTGAATCTCATGTCCAGCTTATATTTTCCCACCATGCATTTGTGTTTATGAACTGAACTGACGTACCTGCTGCCCTGAGTTCTGACAGAAATGCGTGAAAAAGAAACCAGATCTGGATTCAGTGTGCAGAACCTCCAGCAGAGTCTGAATCTCACTGCCGTCCAGCTCGACCTACACACACACACACACACACACACAGATCAAACACACACAGAGACCATCAGAAGCTCTACAGAGGCCGGTGGATCGTCCAGTACCTTCATATGACTGCAGGCGCAGATGGACTGCGGTTCTGCATCTGCGCAGACGGAGGAGACGCTGTGGACACAGACAGGAGAACTCAACACATGCTCTGAGGTCTGCCACTGATCAGACGGAAACAAGCAGAAACGCTGACCCCTGAAACACACACAATTAAAAGACACTTAATATTCAAGAATATTATCAATTTGACCGCACTTGACATTATCAGATGAGAACAAAACTTGATCATATTCAAATAGAAAACCATTATTTAATATTGTAATAATATTTTTAAATATTACACTGTGTTCTTGATCAGATAAATGCAGCATGTTACATGCGTGATTTAAATTGTTATATGCGTGTGATTTAAAGCATGTTAAGTGCGTGTGATTTAAAGCATTACATGCGTGTTACATGTGTGTGATTTAAAGCGTGTTACGTGTGTGTGATTTAAAGCGTGTTACATGTGTGTGATTTAAAGCGTGTTATGTGTGTGTGATTTAAAGCATATTACATGCATGTGGTTTAAAGAATGTTGCATGTGATTTAAAGTGTGCTACATGCGTGTAATTTAATGCGTGTTACATGCGTGTGATTTAAATCGTGTTACATGTGTGTGATTTAAAGTATGATATACATGTGTGTGATTTAAAGTGTGTTACATGTGTGTGTGATTTAAAGTGTGTTACATGTGTGTGATTTAAAGTGTGTTACATGTGTGTGTGATTTAAAGTGTGTTACATGCATGTGATTTAAAGCATGTTACATGCATGTGATTTAAAGCATGTTACATGCATGTGGTTTAAAGAATGTTGCATGTGATTTAAAGCGCGTTACATGTGTGTGATTTAAAGCGTGTTACGCGTGTGTGATTTAAAGCGTGTTACATGCGTGTGATTTAAAGCGTGTTACGTGTGTGTGATTTAAAGCGTGTTACATGTGTGTGATTTAAAGCCTGTTACATGTGTGTGATTTAAAGCGTTACATGCGTGTGATTTAAAGCGTATTACATGTGTGTGATTTAAAGCGTTACATGCGTGTGATTTAAAGTGTGTTACATGTGTGTGATTTAAAGTGTGTTACAGGTGAGTGATTTAAAGTGTGTTACATGTGTGTGATTTAAAGCGTTACATGCGTGTGATTTAAAGCGTATTACATGTGTGTGATTTAAAGCGTTACATGCGTGTGATTTAAAGTGTGTTACATGTGTGTGATTTAAAGTGTGTTACATGTGTGTGATTTAAAGCGTGTTACATGCGTGTGATTTAAAGCGTGTTACATGCGTGTGATTTAAAGTGTGTTACATGTGTGTGATTTAAAGCGTGTTACATGCGTGTGATTTAAAGCGTGTTACATGTGTGTGATTTAAAGTGTGTTACATGTGTGTGATTTAAAGCGTTACATGCGTGTGATTTAAAGCGTGTTACATGCGTGTGATTTAAAGCGTATTACATGTGTGTGATTTAAAGCGTGTTACATGCGTGTGATTTAAAGTGTGTTACATGTGTGTGATTTAAAGCGTTACATGCGTGTGATTTAAAGCGTGTTACATGCGTGTGATTTAAAGCGTGTTACAGGTGAGTGATTTAAAGTGTGTTACATGCGTGTGATTTAAAGCGTGTTACATGCGTGTGATTTAAAGTGTGTTACATGCGGGTGATTTAAAGTGTGTTACATGTGTGTGATTTAAAGCATGTTACAGGTGAGTGATTTAAAGTGTGTTACATGCGTGTGATTTAAAGCGTGTTACATGCGTGTGATTTAAAGTGTGTTACATGCGGGTGATTTAAAGTGTGTTACATGTGTGTGATTTAAAGCTTGTTACAGGTGAGTGATTTAAAGTGTGTTACATGCGTGTGATTTAAAGCGTGTTACATGCGTGTGATTTAAAGTATGTTACATGTGTGTGTGATTTAAAGCATGTTACATGCGTGTGTGATTTAAAGTGTTACATGTGTGATTTAAAGCATGTTACATGCGTGTGTGATTTAAAGTGTTACATGTGTGATTTAAAGCGTGTTACAGGCGGGTGATTTAAAGTGTTACATGTATGTGATTTAAAGAATGTTACATGCGTGTGATTTAAAGTGTGTTACATGCGTGTGATTTAAAGTGTTACATGTGTGTGATTTGAAGCATGTTACATGTGTGTAATTTAAAGCGTTACAAGAATGTGATTAAAAAGGTGTTACATGCAGGTGATTTAAAGTGTGCACACTGACCAGTACAGCAGCAGGATCTCTGACAGATGGGGCTGAATGTCACGCAGTTGCTCCTCCCGCCAGCAGATGGTGCTGTTTAATCCCAATCGAGAGAGCAGCTGTTCGCTCAGAGCCGCTGGGCTGCTGCTGACCACATACTGACACTTCATCCACCCTAAAAACCTGCACACAGCACACAGTGCGCACTACATTCGTACTGCACTATTAGGCCAGAAACAGACTCTATGTGAGTATCCCAGTGTACATACTCGACATTGGCATCCTGCCACTGCCACTCTGGCACATGAATTACGTGGCTAGAAGCGTTAGTGTTCTTGTACTTGCTCTTGTTGGCCTGTGAGTGTTATAGATATGGTAGGGGATTGTGATTTCACCAAGTACAACATATTCCTGGATCAATATTCCAATCAACAAGTTTTCATTTTATGTCAAGTTTAGTCTTAGGGATAAGTTATGGGTAGGGTGAAGTTTAGGGGTAGTAATTGGTTTAGGACTAAATTTTCAGACAGGAATGTTGTTCCAGGATCAATAAAATATGTCTTACTTGGCAAAATCATGGTGACCAGTTACAGTAATACTGATGGTTGGTTAGTTAGAGAGTTTGTCACCTGCTCCTGGTCTTTGCGCTGAGAGTCTTCAGTCGCTCTATATCCATCCACAGATGTAGGATATTCTCTCCCGGCCCGCCGACCAGAGACCTCTTAAAGTCCAGAAAGTTTTGTCTGGCACCGGCTTCACAGCTGCGTCCCGCTGATTGGGAACAAGCCGCCTCTCCGACCGCCGTCCGTCCTGTGACGAAACCGAGAGCTTCACTGTTTCACCTGATCAAGGCAGCTTTATTTCTACCAGCGCTTTATACAGTGCAGATTGTTTCAAAGCAGCTTAAGAAATAAACAGGACAATAACAGAATCAATGATGCACTTTTAACTCAAAATTATGACTTTCTGTCATAATTGTTTTAAGTCAAAACTGTGATGTTTTATTGTTAGAACCTAATTTTAATTTAATATGTAACAATTTCTAATTTTCTGTGTCTTAATTATGATTTACCAAAGCATTGTTTTTCCATTATGTAGCAGAAATGGACTTCCATTAAAAATGTTCATCAATTTTAAAACTAATTGGATTCAGCTAAAGCCTGTGTCTCTAGTATAACAGATTGAGTGTGTTTAGATGTTTCTGTCCATCTTCAAGAGGACGTGTGAATCTGTCCCACCGTTGGCCGTTCTGTGGTCGGCCGTCTTCGGAGCGCTGAATCTGCTGTTCATCTTCTCTGAAAAACTGCAAAAGCTCCAACCAGACCGAAGACAGTGCTGCAAACCCATCAGAGGTCAAGTCAGCTTTATTGACACAACACAGATGTTTTCAAAGCAGTGACAACAGGAGTATAATGATGCAAAGATGCAAACAGAAGCGGTCTGTAGTGCGCACTAGAAACACAAGGTTATGACCTTCATCAAACGCACCTCATCACACACATGAGAGGACGAAGCGTCGACAGTCACTGGACGCCCAGATCTCCACGGGCCGCTGAGCTGAGACAGACATTTGGTCAGCCTGTGCATGAAAACATCAGAGAATAAAAACTTCATCCTCATCCTGAGAGAGAAGAACACTGTTAAACCACAGTCACTTCATCGCAGGATCATGTTCGATACCTGAACTCAAAGTAGCAGTCGCTCTGC
Organism: Megalobrama amblycephala; assembly: GCF_018812025.1. NCBI lineage: Eukaryota > Metazoa > Chordata > Actinopteri > Cypriniformes > Xenocyprididae > Megalobrama > Megalobrama amblycephala. Next base: position 39,810,947 of record NC_063056.1, read on the forward strand.
AGGAAAAACGGCAGTCTGTCTCTCTTCAGCCACTGGAGGCTCTGATCTCGCTCCAGACACTGCAGAGCAAGAGTATGAACGCCAGTAAATGCATCTGAGATATCTGTGCTGGAAACCAGACAATCACTGAGGAAGAACATCATGTTTGGTGAGGTATCTCGTGCACACATACGGTGACGGTGTAGCTGTTGTCGGGGATCCAGCTCAGGTCCGACAGCGGTTTGGACCGGATCTGGTGTAGAGCGGTTCTGATCCGGCGGGACAGATCCTCAGCTGTGTGATCCAGCAGCTCAAAGCCTGCAGAGATCCCATCATACCTCACAGCCGGTCCAAACACCTGACGACCACAGAAACACGTGATGAAGCACATTTTCAGATTTTAATCTTTACTCACAGAAGAAGTGTTTTTGTTTTTAATCTCCTGAAGGACACTTTTGTTTGTGTTTTTGTTTGCTAGCTCTAAGTTTGAACTAAATTGTCATATTCAATATGCTAGTGCAAGTATATAACAATTAGTTCAAACTTTGACCTGTGGAGGGCAGTAATGCACTTAGCAGCGTCTACACTGCTGGAATTCAAATAGAGAAGAAGAAGAAGAGAGCTAGTTCAAGATGAGCATTTATGATTAAAATGTATAAATTTATTTTTTTTTTTTTAGAAAATGTCCGATGGTTTCTCTAGATAAGACTCTTATTCCTCGTCTGGGATCATGTAGAGCTCTTTGAAGCTGCACTGAAACTGACATTTGGACCTTCAACCCGTTGAACCCCAGTGAAGTCCACTATATGGAGAAAAATCCTGGAATGTTTTCCTCAAAAACCTTCATTTCTTTTCAACTGAAGAAAGAAAGACATGAACATCTTGGATGACATGGAGGAGAGTAAATTATCAGGAAAATTTAATTTAAAAGTGAACTTAATCCTTTAATGTCATGAAAAAGTCATGAGAATTTAAAAAAAAAAATAATCAACATTATGATGTCATAATTATGAGAATAAAAAGTTGAAATTATACAATTATGACATAATTTTGAGTAGTATGTCAATTTCTACTTTTAATGTTTTTTATTATGACTTTAAAAGGTAATAATGTAGACTTTTCATCTCATATGACAGTATGTAAATTCCTAAAAGTCTAAATTTATAAATTCAACATGTCATAATTGACTTTTTAAAGTCATAATTTCGACTTTTGATCTTGATAAATTGTGTCATGTCATGATTTACACAAGCATGTTTTTCTCAGGTGGAAATGTGCTTCCATAAAAACTGTTTATCAGTTTATCAGCCCTGAAATCTGCCCTTCTCTTCATCTCTTCACTCTGTACCTTATGTTACAGTCACGTGTGTTTCTGTTTACTGTGATTTACTACAGTATTCTCACAGGCAGCTGCAGGAAGGCGTTGAAGAACTCGATGAAGATCTGATCAGAGAGACTCTGTTCCTGTTCAATCACATGATCAATCAGACACATTAATGATTCATTCACGTTAATAATACACGATTCGATCCCGTCATTCCGATACTCACAAAGTTCTCGCTGGTTATTTCCGGTAAATCTGAGGAGAAGAGCAGAATCTCATCAGACGCAGTTAAGCTACAAACCGCTGATAAATCTGCGCGAACTCACCTGGAAATGCCCGAGACATGATTCTGAGGAGTTCGGTTCGGATCCGGAACCTGTGGAGAATTCCGAGCGAAACTTTAACCGAGCGTCTGATCGCGTTGCCATAGAGATCAAACTGAAACGCGAGAACAGACGCGACGCGACGAAAAAGAGGAGGAAAGTCAAGCTTTGGTAAATTTTAGTCGAAATTACGACAAAAAGTCAAAATCATGACATAGTACGCAGAAACTGAGATTTAAAAAGTCAAAATTATGACAAATTCTACTTTTTCCCCCTAATTTTATCGTCATTACCATGATGTAGCAGAAATTAGCATAAATCTGCTCGAGTTTAACTCCCATAATGATAAAACACGTCTAAAAAGTCACAAGAAAAAAAGACCCATGAAAACAGAAGTGCACATAATTATATATATATTTTTTTTTTTAAATATTGGAAAAAATGTCTTTTTCCACAAATGTTGTATGTATGCAAATTATATAATATCCAAGCTACACATTTCTAGTAATTGTGCAGTTCTCATATTGTATTTTTAGAAAGTTTTGGAATATTTTTCCTCTCTTCAAATTTGTCACTACCGAAACACAATAAATCATTTAATAAGAAGAGTCACATTGACCTATTAAGATTTTGTGAATATATTTTTTGCTATTTTTAAAAAATGTTTTCACAGGTAAACCAATAACAATTACAATTTTAACAATATTTCAAGTGTGATTTATGAGATTTGTTGTATTTTGAATTCAAGCTTTCTTTGTAAAAGTCATAAAGTTTATCAAACTGATTTCAAAGTGAAGGATTCATTAGTTTGAATAAACACTGAACTAAACACTATAATAACATCTTAGTTGATAATTCAATATACTTTATTTTTAACAAAACATCCCATGTTTCGGTTGTGACAGTAATGTGTTGGTAGTGACCACATCACATGACAGGATTTAACTCACATACTAAAACATATTAAAATACTAATGATTCACATAACTTTACTAAAATTGTGTTTATTTTCCCCAAATAAATGATTATGTGTTTAATTTTATCACTACCAAAACAGTTATGGCACTACCGAAACAATGATGTCACTACAAAACAGTCACGACTGAAACGTGGAGAAGTTTCGGTAGTGACAATTTTTCGATATTTTGAGCTCAAAGATGATAATCAGCACATGGTTATCTAGCGCAGTTCTGAACTGTTTTACACACATAAAAACTAAATTTTATGGAAAAACATCCAACAAAGTTTGCTTAATTGCAGAAAAAGGTGTTTGTTAGTGACGTTCCTTAAAGCTCCACACAGATATTCAGACTTCTGAACACATTTAACTCAGAATGATGATCTGCTGTGAAAGAGAGGCTGTGAGAGGAGGAACACAGGAATATTTCCTGATCAGAAATGTAGAAGTGTGTTAAAATCAGTCTCAGACAATGACTCAAACACACTGTTTCGGTAGTGATGTGAACATGAGGGACACATTTTTTTTTACAAAGTTTCATGATTTAAAAATATAAATATTTTAACTTTGCTTTTAGACTCCTCCCAATTGAAAGTACCCAATAAATGATGATTTTATATATGTATTAATCTTACTAATATTTTAAACATTATTGTGGGATTTAATTGAAGGATCTTAGTTAACATCTAAAATTTGAATACTTTAATGCTTTTAAATGTGTTTTCTGGTTGTGGGACAGCAGTTTACACCCGTTCTGCAGAATGACCCAAACTTCAGACAGATCTCACACTCTTCTCTAAAGTGTTCTGTTCATTCCTCATAAGATGACAGCGTTCGGTTAAAACATGAAGCATTTTTAGGTAAAAAAAAAATGGGCTTTATTTAAAACAATGTATAAAAACAAGCATGTAAAGAGCAATATGTACATACATGCAGATACACAGGACCGAAACGACCGCTGTACATAAGTGCAAAACTCATGAGAAGTTCATAATTAAAAACAAACGCACACATACAGGAGTGCAAGACACACACACACACACACACACACACACACACACTCTCAGAGACGCCTCACGTTGCGTTTGCTCTGTGCGCTGCCCGGCAGCACGTCTCTCTTGCTCCTGCGTTTGGCAGACAGGTGCGCGCAGTCTTTGGATCCGTGGAAGCCGCACAAACACGAGGTGCAGAAGCGGAAGCGGCAGTCGCTCCAGCTGCACAGACCTTCGCCCCGCAGCGAGTGACAGCGCGCCGGATGCTGACAGCGCGGACACGGCTTCAAGTATTCATCGCTGAACAGGGTTTCAGCCACCTGAGGGTCCAGACAGAGAGACGTTAGTACCAGCTGACAGGGAACGTTCTCTTAAAGTTATGAACAAACGTTCTTCCAGTACGTTATTACGCAGCCAAAAGATGACAGAATAACTTTTTAAACCTCTAGATGGTTGAGTACGTAATTTGGGACACAACAAAAGGTGAAGAAGTCTTTATGTGATCAGGACAGGTGAGTTCTCATGCGCACCTGCAGGAACTGCATGCGTTTGGAGCTGCAGTGGCGGCCGGAGCCGTGGGTCGGAGTGCAGGGCGGGTGTGTGTGGGGTGTTCTGGCCTGAGCCTGTACGCTGCCCAGAGCGGATCTACACGCCAGCGCCGCCCTTGTGTCCGCATCTGGAACATGGGCCGGTTTACCACCCTACAGACAGAGACACCGTCAGAGAAAAGCCCAGCATACGACGACACTTCTTCACTGCATACTGTGCTTGGAAATGATTTCCAAGATGATAACTGGAAGCCACTCGCATTCAACATGAGGTCATGTGACAATGCAGCATTGTACTGTTTGAAACATTTAACATGGCTGGAGTTTACCTAGTTCACCTCAGAACTAAAATTTCCTTCCTTTCCTTCCTTCCCTTCCAACATGATTACGTCATGAGTGGAGCATCACAGAGCAGTGCAAGACGAGCATTTGTGGTTAAAAAGTATAAAAAAAGTTAATTTTTTTTTTAGAAAATGTCCGATGGTTTCTCTAGATGAGACTCTTATTCCTCGTCTGGGATCATGTAGAGCTCTTTGAAGCTGCACTGAAACTGTAATTTGGACCTTCAACCCATTGAACCCCAGTGAAGTCCACTATATGGAGAAAAATCCTGGAATGTTTTCCTCAAAAACCTTCATTTCTTTTCAACTGAAGAAAGAAAGACATGAACATCTTGGATGACATGGAGGAGAGTAAATTATCAGGACATTTTAATTCTGAGGTGAACTAATCCTCATAATAATTTAAATGCTCACATCACCTCCAGTGCGATCTTGAGCTCTCTGATGTGGCTTCTTCTCCTTTGAGTGGCTTTCTTGTCTTCTGTGATAACGTCGTTCCAGTCATCAGACACCTGGCCAAACCTGCCACCAACCGCACGCTTTATTATTATTGAGCTTCAAACATCAAAACAATGACGAATATCTGACCATAACTGACCTGTAGATGTCAGCTGCAGACAGAAGACTCAAGATAACAGCTAGCACGTGTCTCAGGTTCCTCATCCTCAGTTCTGAGATCACGTCCACCTTGTCCAGACCCATTTTGCGGCCGATAAGTCCTGACAGAGGCAGTCTGGTTCTGATGGGTCCGTCACGCAGCAGCTCCTCCAGACTGGTCTGCTGCTGCAGGTCACGAGTGCCGCGGCGGCTGATGGCGTGTACGGCCTGCAGCGCTGGCGTCAGAGACAGATCCTGCATCTTCAGCGTGGCGGCGCTCAGCGGGGTCCCGTCTAAAAACACCTCGTCTTTGTGCGGTTCGCCGCTCGTCCGCAGCTCTCTGGGCCCGTCCTCTGACTGCGAGCCTCCCTCTCGGAGCGTGGACAGTCTCCGCTGTCTCTCTAGCCGCGAGCGTCTCTTGTCTCGGCCGCACGAGCCCGTCGGCAGCACCAGCTCCTGGAAAGACCCGTCATGATCCACGGAGGAGTCGTGTGATTTATCCAGACCGAGAGAGCTGAAGCCGCTGTCCTCCAGTGCGGGCGTGAGCGACGGCGTGTCCAGGATGAGCTTTCCCGCTCTCACGGGCGACTGGAAGTTCAAGTCATTAGTTTGCGGTGAGCTAGGAAGACCAGCTATGATGCTTTCGTCGAGATCGGGTTCAGCGAGGGCGTCAGCGGGGCTCACATGGACGCCATTCCTGCCCGTCTCCAGAGTTGACGTAATGGCTTGGGCGAACAGAAGACGGCGCTTCCGACAGGAGAAAACAAAGTCGTCTGCGTTTAAAGTGCTGTAAGACAAAGGCCCGGTCGGGCTGATGTCCGGAGAGTCGAAGCTCTCGTGGGTCAGGTGATCTTTAGCGATTTCACCAGGTGTCCCCTCAGATGAGGAGCGGGACACGAGCAGACGCCTGCGGAGCGGAGCGTCCTTTCTGATCAACTTTGGGGTCTCGCACCAGGCTGACGGTTCCCTCTTTGGCTCTTTAATCGAGTCCTTGGACCAGCTCTGGTCTTTTCTGTGTAGAAGAACGGTGGCCTTGGTGCCGTTTGGATGCCGGTCTTTCCTGGGCGTATAGACCCGGTCCATGCGGCCGCTGACGTTTACCTGTGCGCCCTCCATTATCTTCAGCCGGCCTTCAACACTCGGTGGACCCACGAGTACTGTCAGTCAACAAGACGGTGAATTAAAGGTTAATTTGAGCATGTCATACATTATTTTACAGATATTTATAATTATTAGGGCTGGGTAAAAAAAAAAAAAATATTGATTTCTCGATTTTAATCGATTCTCATTTTTACAAACTGATATCGATTCTTAAATCGATTAGTCTAGTCTGTTTTCAGTTGATGAATGAGCAGAATATGTAGCTCCTCCCATCCAATAAATCACAATAATCTTTGTTACTTTTGATATGAAGCAAAGTCTCAGATTTCAAATGACGTCCATCTTATTATGAGACTCAAAAAATAAATACCGTTTTGGCGCTGTTTAATGTGGCGTGACAGATCGCTTTAGCGCCTCAGTTAAAGAGAAGCATGTGATCATCCTCTCCTCCGCTTTAATACCAGTTACAGCGAAATAAACATGAACATCTGAAGGTATGTTAAAATATACAGTACAACTTACTGAAATCCGTATCATGTCTCGTGTAATCGCTCAATCAGTGTTTCAACCTCGGAAAGACTCAATAAAACAGCTTGTGAACAATGTCACGTGACGTCACATTTACCTCAGAAAAACATATTCATTGACCATAAACTCATTAGTCAGCTAGAAAAGTGCTCTAGAAAGCATTCTGATAAATATAGCTATGCACCGTTACATATTCATTATAATCTTTTATGTTCTTCAATATTTAATGCATGTTTGAATAAATCAGTTATGACAGCACGATTTAATGTTTACATTTCAAAAAAACGAATTGGAGTAGAAATATGATTATGTAATTCTAAACTTTATTTATATTAAATCATGATTGAGTGTAATTTAAGTGTTTGTATATAAATAAGTTAACTTAACCTTCAGTATTATTATAGTAGTACCAGCTGACTCTCATGTGTAGTTTACAGCATTAGTTGAGAGATTTTTTTCCTCTAGAAAATTTGCCATGTGCTGAAACTGAAATACTACATCCAAAATAATCGATATCAAATCAAAAGCATGTGAATCGAATCGTGAAAATTGTGTCAATACCCAGCCCTAATAATTATAAAACATTTTTATAAAGATAAGGATTGTTGCAACATACTATGTTCTGTATAAGTAATTTAATATTAATTTTACACAATAATAACAATGTGGTATAGGATATAATATTACCAATATAAATTGAATAAATTGTCATGTTAAGCACACACAAACATCATTAACTTTAAACTTGTAATTGGAAACTATATTGGAAGCAAAAAAATATAATATAATACCTAATATAATATAAACTAAGTTAGCAGGCTAATCGGGTAGATGCATACTATGCTAGTACATAAGCAAACTTTATAAAAATAAATAAATAAAAAAAAACAGTAAGAACGAGAAATGCTTGATTTCACAACCTATAGCTTCAGTTATATATTAGTATATGAACCATGACATTAATGTTCATTATAACACCTTTTAAACTATATAAATCATGACGTGATTTTGCAGGAATTATAATCAGGCGCTAAAAATACTACCCATTAAAAGTCTGTTGCTGGGGTCCTAAAGGTGGGGGGGGACACGATTCTCACCACAGTTTTCAGAATATACATCACAATAAAGAATACCAGCCAAACTTAATTTTTATTACGACTTTAAGGTGTCTTCAAGTTTAAGTTTTTGCTGGATCCAGTTTTAGTGTTAAACAATTAATTCAAAACTTGAACATTTTAAAGAGAATTTAAATGGAAGCTTGTTTCTGCCAGAACAGAGAGAGAGAGAGAGAGAGAGAGAGAGAGAGAGAGAGAGAGAGAGAGAGAGAGAGAGAGAGATAAGAGGGGAAAAGGTCAGAATTGCTCAATTTAAACTAGCAATTGCGAGATAAAGTCGCGATTACCTTTTTATATTTCTATTATGTGGCGGACAGGCTTTCATATAACGTTACATTAGGAAGAATATTATCAGTCAGAAATTAGTTCATCAAAGTAATGTCCATATGACAGTGATATACAGCTATAAAATAATTATCGTCGTGTATTCAGACGAACGTTATGCAGCTTGAGCTAATAATGATTACAATGTGAGGATAATAAACATTGTTTGAAGATACCAGTGTGGAAAGTTTCTGTCAGAAAAGCCTGGAGAAATTCAGCGTTCAGGTTTAAACATCTTCTGCCGTTCAGACTGTGTGTAATTAGACCGTTTCGTTAATTGGCTTTACACTCGGTTCTGGAGGAGTCGGTTACGGTTGTCATGGCGACGCGCTGAGCGGTTTCCCTCCTGCAGATTCAAACTTTGCGCCGCTTGAAGTGCGCGTGCACGATAGCGCTCGTGCTCGCACCTTGCAGCCAAACAGCCAAACACACACACACACACACACACACACACACTACTTTAAAGCATTTATAAGAAGCACAATTCGTTTTAAACAGTTTTTGTGAAGGAACACGAGATTTAAGCATCACAGCTGACTGAAAGATGCCAGAATAAAAAAACAAACAAACTACTACTACACATACACACATATACACACACACACACACACAGTCTCGTCAGCTGCAGCTCATCACGCGCGCGTTCAACACACACACACACACACACGAAGAGCTGTGACACATTAATACTTTTTAGAAAGACGAACTTAATTCATGATAATGACAGACTGTGTTACTCACGCGTGTTTGATCAGTTTCCGCTCAGAGAGAGAGAGGCGGTGAGCAGCAGGTCAATGAGGCTCCACCTTTCAAATTTCGAGCCCATTTCACTGATTGGTCGCGGATTTAAAGAGACTCATTTATGTCACTGAATCATTTTTCCAACTATTAAACATACAAAATATTTAATACAAAATTATTAGATATATTAATGAGATATCATGGATTTCGGAAATGTTACAAATAAACATGACATCAGCACTCGTTTTCATTTTTTTTTCTTTTTCTTTTTTTACAAAATAAAATTTTAATTATATAATTTTAACCACTGGCATTTTGAATAAAGAAACTTCCATAAATAATTAGAAAAAGTTACTATGTGGCCAAATTAAATACACTTTTTCTGTGAATGTAACTGAAAATTCATATCTTCGTTAGTTTTGTCATTGTGAATGGCATAAAGCACAAATATCGCAAAAATAACATATTTCTGTAAGACATCCCACCCAGTCTCACAATATTAAAGTACAGCTGTAAGATTATATTCAACAGTGTCTGTCGTGAAGCGATTGGTCTATCGGGAATCACGTGACGCGGAGGCAGCCCTATGAGGTACACGTTTCTTGTCATTAATTTGTTTTATTAAGATTTATCTGTTATCTTCATGAATGTCTGAATATATTTATGAATATAAAGAGATAGAAAGTAGAAAGTTAATAGAAAGTTTAAAAGAACAGCATTTATCTGAAATAGAAAGGTTTTTAACATTTACACTAGTGTTCAGAATGTTTTATTTTTTGGACATAAATTAATATTTTTATTCAGCAAGGATATATTAAATTGATCAAAAGTGACAGTAAAGACATTTATAATGTTACAAAAGATTTTTACTTCAGATAAATGCTTTTCTTTCTATTCATCAAAGAATCCTGAATAAAATGTTTTTACACTTTTGAGTTTAACTTACACTGAAAAGTCAAAAATTATTAAATGCCCACGAGAAGGATGCAATACTAATGCAATTTTAAGGCATGACCATTGGACAGTGAAATGCTCATTAGGTCAGACAAAAACAGGTGAAGAAAAGACACAGGATCTGAGACTTAGGTAAAGAATCCAGAAAATTGACCCACACTTCATAAGAATCACAAGCTGAAGTGTTGTGACATACATGAAGACTGGTTTATGCTTTATAGACAGACAGATTGAGAAAGACTCTTGAAGGACCGGCACCACATCCTCTTGTCCCACCGTTTGAAGAATTTAGGCATTTGATAGGCACCATGTGGAGCGGAGTAGTTACTACACATAACCAGCAAAGTTTTATAAAATAAGCATGCAGCTACAAAAATGTAATAATTTATTGATAACAAAATCATTCCTTCAAGCAATGTAGTTCTTCAGCAATGTTTAGCAGAACGATTCGGCCACAGCTCAGTATAGCTCAGTAATACTGCTGTTATGAGGTATTACGATATTTAAAATAGTGTTAAAAAATATTTGTGTAAAATTTTTACTCTTTTTACAGATTACTGTTGTAGCAAATTTGCTCAAAATAGAAATATGAATAATTAATCATAACTCATTATAATTAATTATAAATATTTGAATCAGTTAATCGAATTAACTTGATGTAGCTGAATTAATATTACAATCAATTAATCTGTTCGGCCAGCGAACACTCAGTATTGATCGTCTATCAACTCTTCAGAAAGGATATTTTCCGTGGCCACAGAAAAATAACGCTTTCTCAGCATGTAACTGTGATCATAATCGTTATCTTAAGCAGATCAGAATCAACTCGCAAGAATGTGCACAAAAGTTTTAACTAAATCACAAACACATAGCTAAACACACACAGACATTGAACCGTAGCATAACAGGGGAGTGGAGCTATGAAAAAGAGTCATTTAACCAACTGGAAGAACCATCGGTTTCTCACTATAAAGCACCTTTGTTAACAAAGGGGTTAACAAACTTACTGCTAAATCGCTGTTTAGTGTTCAAATGTATGATATTTGGAAATCCCTTAGCTGTTGAGGAGCGTCCGGATCTGCAGTCTCAGGAGAAATTCTTGATGGTTCGGTCCGATGGTGCTGAAGTTGTAATCAATATCTTCTGCGATGAATGAAGAAATGAGGATGAACTTGCGTTGTTAAATCTGTGGTCGAGGAGGTTGCGAGCGGCTCGAGGTGAAGGAGGCCTGCCAGCGCTGTATGACAGATGTTTTTCCTTTTTTATTCAAAATATTCACAAACTTGTTGGCTGACATCAACTATCTGATATTCGATTCTCAAATACATGTAAATGATGTTGAAACAACTTTGTTGTTGAAACAATTTTATAACGATCATCTTGGTTGATCTATAATGCGTGATGGGCGCCGCCATGTTTACGTCAAAGTTCAGAGTCAGATCTGTCGGATTTACAACACGTGAAATCATCCACTTCTCCCGAAATACATGAAAGTAAGTGGCCAGTAAAGTGGAAGAAGAATAAACTTTATAGTTACTTACACAATGTGTATCTGATATGAATAAAACACCTTGTCGATTTATATTTGAATGGATTGCTATTGCCAGCCAGATACTTAATAATAATACTTGATAATAGATACTTGATTTTTTTTTTTTTTTTTTATGTACACCAAATACAAATTTATATTATTTTGCCTTGCATGCATTTAAAATCATTCCAAAGAGTAAAGTAAAGAGTGAACATAATGGTTTGGTATACATGAATCAATGAAACTGCAGGTTTCTACAGTAGACAATTTCAGCAAATTTGCTACACTCTGTCAGAGCTCGCTCCACAACAGCAGTTTCCAGAAGTGTTTTGAAAGACTCATAATCTACCATATGGACTTCAGGAAATGTTATGGTATAGTGCAAGCGCTGACAGTTGGGTAACACAGTGTGGTTTGGCATATGCTAAAGACAGCAGTGGTCAAATTTAATAACTCAATTTCTCCCTTTCTGATCCAAGCAGATGCCATTCACTGCATTATCTTCAGGACAGACAAGGTTTCTCCTGCTGCCCCATCTTCTGGTTGTGTGTCTTCAGAAGAAATAAAGAGATAAATTAGAATTAATGTTTTAGTTTATTTATACCCTTTTAAAATGGGAACTGCAGCAGCATATTTACACCTGGATATCAAATAACAGCTTATACTATTTTTTACTCCATACCTTCAAGCTCAAGTATCTCAAGCTCAAAATCTTTCTTGATTTTTGACTCTTTCACTTGTTTAATCGAACCATTTGGGCTCATCTCTGAGGCCAGGTGGGATAAAATGTAATGGGAGTCAACCTAAACACCAAAAAGAAAAGCATAAAAATAGATTTTAATATTTGTAATTTGTGCCATACTAAAAAGAAACAAAAAACCTACAAAATAAATAAATGCTCAAAACAGTGTTTCTGCATACACTGTCACGACGAAGAGATTGTGACACTCCTGCATGACTTTGGTAAGATCGTATCAAGGCCGTCGCGCAGCTGTTGCAGCATTGAGAAGAGTTTTGTTGAAATATGTCAAGCAAGAGCTCTGGCAAAACAAAGATAAAGACAATAAAAAGCTTCATATTTAAAAGCAGGGCATTCAAAATCCCAAAGCGGATAATACTAGTTTTTTGTATAATTGAAAGTAATCGTATGTCGGCGGGACGGGAGGATGAAGGCCGAGGAGGGAGACAGTCGGTTCAGCCCCATTCACCAATCACAGCGGATTATCAGTGAATCCCAGCTGTCCTGATGAAAGTTTGTAAAACTATCCGGTGTAAAATGATCACTGCAGAGGCGGGTGTTGGTGGCTCTTCACAAAATGTATCTACCTCTTCTCCATAATCATCGTTTTTAGGAAATTTAAATAAGGAGACCGAGCTGTTGTGTAATGTAATTATGGCTATTTTGCAAGTTCTTTACCAACCTACACTTCACCCAAAAGGCCTGTAGGTGGCACAACGACTTAATTTAACCAACTATGATAACTTCGTTAGATGGTAAATCAATACAAAACATGGTTTTGGTGAGCGCTTTGTAATATGTATTCACATTAGATTTTAAAGCAACACAATTCGTTTGCAATAAGCAAACCAGATTCAAATTGCCCAGCAAATTTGTAAAGCAAAGAACAATCATTTCTAGCTGATCAACATTATGAAAACTGGTGAAACCTTTAGGAACTTCAAAAGATAAAACAGCGAAACTCCTAATATTACTTCCAATATTTCCAAATTATGTTCATTTTCATAGAGCGGGCCAATATCGTGACGATTATTTAAAATCAATCGAGAGAAGCAGATATCGTTATGGTGATAAAATACGATTAATCGTGCAGCCCTGATTTAATTTAATTTGACTTGACATTTGATATTCAACAGTATTCTTGACATTTATTCAACAGTGCTTTTGATCTGCCTGCATTGACACTATTCTTTAAAAGGAAAATTATATACCAATTATCAATGTAAAGCTGCTTTGACACAATCTGCATTGTAGAAAGCGCTATATAAATAAGGGTGACTTGACTTGACGACTATTTTATCGCAACCAGGAAATATGCATTTGAGTGACGAAGGCATAGCTATAATGTAGGCTGTATAACTAACGGTAATGACAGTAAGGGATTGTGTTGTGTTAGTGTCATGCAGCACGTCCTGATATTGCTGAGTTAGATGCGCTCTGGGTCAACATATTTTGTTGATCCTGGAACAACATTCTAGTCTGAAAATTTAGTCTTAACCCTATTCCTACCCCTAAACCTAACCCTACCCATAAGTTATCCCAAAAATCAGAGGGAAATGTTAGATGAATAACACTGATGTAGAAGCACAAATTCATGATTTTAAACCTAAACTTGACATAATCTGTAAACGTGTCCCTCAAATCTGATTGGTTGATTTGAATGTTGTTCCAGTATCAACAAAAATGTTGACCCAGGAACATGTTGAACTCAGCAATATCAGGTTATGCTTAGTGTCATCAAGCCACCGTTTTAGCCCCGCCCAAAAAATCCTGAACACAGAATTGATGAAAAACTGTTTAACGCTCCACAATTCAGTACTACTGGTTCACAGTCTTTGTAATGTGTTTCAGCAATACATGTCTAACATTTATAATGTGTTTAGAAACAATTCTCAGAATTGACTTTTCAGGCACTTTAAGTATTCTGTGTAACACCTGAACTGGCCCTTTTAAATGTGCTTTCTCCTACCCAGCCATTTCCTGTTCCACGGGAGGACTTCCTGACTGCTGGATCTGGCTCTGAGTCTGATCCCGCCTCAAATCTCCTTCAGGGATTACTCCAGACACCAGGGACATAAAGTGCTTCAGTTACAGCATGTTGATCATACTGCGGAAAAAAGGTTTAGATGCAAAATACTACTATAATAATAGTGAACAAATCATAAATTGTCATCTGATTAATTAGTAGAAATATCTAATAACTTACCTGTGGTTGTGATCTGCCTTGTTGGGTTCGATTCTGCCATTAAAGAAAAAGAAAAACTAAAAGTCAAATGTAAAACATTTACAATCACTATACATTAACACCCCACATGGTTTGTATTTTTGGTTTTAAGAGTGTTAATGTCAATTTGCACACTCTCACACACACACACACACACACACACACACATCTCAGTGGCCTGCAGTAGTTTTCTGAAATGAGAGGCAAAGTCCTCATAGTTTTTTTATTTTTGTTTTATAAATTAATAATAATAATAATCAATATAAATTCATGTCCCTGTTACACTCAATGTTGTCACATACACTTAATGGTTTCGGCGGGAGAAAGCTGGATAAAAACTATTCATGACAATACATTTCATCTCAGACAATCACGCTTCCGGAATAATAGTCTAAAGCAAAGCCATTAAAAAAAGGAAATAAAATAAAATAAAAAATAAAAAAAATTACAGGATTTACGATATTGATGACCGTTAAAACGCGTCATCACAGTATGTGAAAAGGGTCGAAGTAGGCTGCGTCCTCCGGAGGTCGCACTTGTAGGCCACATACGTCATCGAGGATGTCTTATTTAAGAAAAGTAACCATAATAATTCATCGTGACGTGTAAAATACTGTAATTTCTTTTTTACTTTGCACTCTTACGGATAACGTACTTTTCTGAAATGAATGTCCGCCTCGATGACGTATGCGGCCGACAAATGGGACCTCCGGAGGACGCGGCCTTCGAAACGAGACTTCTGATTGCCTAAACCTGACTTCACTGGAACTCTATAATCTATCAAACTGCTGTTAAATTATACTGTTAAAAGATGTTAAATCAGTTACCCGGTAAACGTCCTGTTGCTCACTCTTCTGTCAAACTAGCGGCGGGAAAACCAAAGTCCCTTTCAAGACAAGTCATATCACTCGGCGGCCATCTTAGAAACGCCTCTCAGGCTTGCAGCTCCTATATTTGAATGGGGAAACATCAAATTCTCTAAAGCTGTGAGCCAAGCTTTCGATTAAATTTCATATTTGAAATCACCATTGAAATCGCGATGACTTTACCAATCAGCGATTGGTTCTTATTTAGAAGGCGGGACTTTTTCCGCCGCACCTTTTCCCATTCAAAACAATACGAGTGACGCGTCTTTGGGAAAACGTAGTGGGCGTGGTCAACCTGTCGCTTAAATCGAGAGTGACCAATAGAAAAAGGCTTTTCATCCTGGTGGATAGAGACCGCCCACTGAGATTCAGCTTCACTCGCAAGCTAAAGATTTAGAGCAACATTTGTGGTTTTGTGATGAAAAGTGTTTGAAGTGTACAAAGAAAAATACAGATTTTGAAAGATTTACACACACTGCAAAGACTTTTTTGATCAATTTCTTTATTTTTGAGCCGCCTTAAGACTTTTTTGCAATCTTTTATCTTTTTTAATTACAAAATAATTAGTTTTACTCTCAAACACAGCTATTATTGATTGAATAAAAAGACACAAAAAACTCCATAATAAAGTAGATCCACACTGGCTGAAACACCAAAAACATGTTAATTGCATTTCACTGCAAATCATTTAACCTACTTTTTGGACTGATTGTGCCATCACTCTTGTCCTTTGATCTTTTTGACCTTGAGAGATAGCTATCTTTTGCCACTACATGACACAGAACTTTCTCTGGAAATACTGCAACACGACGATCAACTGATAAATGATTCAGCTTGGCTAGAATCTAGATATTCATCTTCATTTTCCCTATAAAAGACCCAAATCAGACTGTTAACAGCAAACGCTCAGGTAGTGTCATATTGACCAGAACATTTTAAATAGCATAAAACAACTTATTCAATAATACAGGACTAAATAATACGCTATATTTCTGTTTGGACATTTATATGTTTTGTCTGCAGTGCTTGATTTGAGTAAGAATGGCAGTCTGGACTGTTTACCTGTCGATCTGTCTTCTCTTTCCTCTGGCTGCTTCAGGTAATTTCAGTTTGGCTGCTAGTTTGTGTTTGGATCTAAACTTTTAATCCGATTATTCATCTAAATGAGATTTCAGGTGTAAAATGTATATACACGTTTTTTTTTTGTTTTTTTTTTTTAAAGAGAATCCCAACAAGTGCTGCAAAGGTAAGATCTTGGTGCTTCTCTTGTCAATGTTATATTTGTTATTTGTAGTTAAAGACGAGTGAGTGAGACAGAATGTGTGTTGATCATATGTGTCCAGAATAAATCATTTAATTAAATTTAATTTAATAGTAATAAAAATAAACAAATGATCCATACAGAGACCTGTGACAGTGGCTGGGCTGCATACAGATGCAGATGCTTCAAATTTTTCAACACTCCCCAAACCTGGATTCAAGCAGAGGTACGAGACGGCAGCTCTATAAGGATTCCTTTATCTGAAAGAGTTTCAGTTTGCTAACTGTCGGTCTTCTGTCCGCAGAAAACGTGTTTGGCCTATAATGGGAACCTGGCGTCTGTCCACACCCATTTGGAGTACACTTTCATACAGAACCTGATCCGAAATACAAATCATGCTTTAACGGAGGCCTGGATTGGGGGATCCGATGCGGTTTTGGTATATTTTAATTTTTTATATGTTGTTCATCATGTTATCAAAAAGCCTTCATTTTAATTTGTCACTTGTCACAGATGGACATTAACAAGTTTATAGTATTTTGCACATATTCTTACAATGGCCATGTTTTTTCTCTTGTATACTGTACTTGTTTTTGGGTTTAGAAAAGCAGGTTGTTTGTAGACACATGTGTCATGTTGTATTGGTCAATATCTATAGATAAACAAACATATTTTAGATGCAAAACATAAATGCATTTGTGATCCAAGTGGTTAGTGAGGCTCAGCGCACATTTTAGATTTATTAGCAAATATGAAATATTATAATGCTGTGATCTCTGGTGTTCTGGCAGGAGGGAACGTGGCTCTGGAGTGACGGGAGCAGAATGAACCTCGAACTTTGGGCTCCTGGACAACCGGATTATTATAACAGTCCTCACGAGGACTGCCTTGGGATGAACTTTGGAAGTAAGGGCCGTATTTTAATAATCTAAGCTCATGGTATAAAGCTCACGGCGCAAGTGCACTTAGGGCAAGTGCACAAATCTACTTTTGCTAGTTTAACGACAGGAAAAATGGTCGGCGTACCCGCCGCATGGTCTGACAGAGCGAGGAAACAGATCTGCTTGTTGCATGAGGTTAAAACGCGAGCAGACCATCTACAGCAGGGGTTCCCAAACTTTTCAGCCCACGACCCCAAAAATAACGATGCCAGTGACTCGCGACCCCCACTATCCTCGGAGGTGGTTTAAGTATACAAACGTTGTGCGCAATGGCGCACACGCACTAACGCCTGTTTCACACATACTCTGTTTGCAGTGCGCATTTTTGTTCTGCCATATTAACGGATTTTTACACTGCACGCGGATGACAGTGCGTTCCAGGAGCGGTGCGTCTGTAGCAGTGCAGCGATCATTTACGCGCCGAGTCTACTTTTGCTGTGCTGCACAGCGCTGAATTAAAACGACAGCGCACTGTTCGCATTAAAATAAACATGTATTGACGCGAAAAACTAGTAATTTCACCATAGATGCATATAATTTAAAGTCTCTGTTACACAGTCAACATATGGCTTTTTTTTTTGCCTCGGATAAAGCAAGAAAATGGCACCTTACCAGGCATTTAGGTGAACAAGGAGACATAAACGATAGCACTCGTCTCTTCGTAAAGGTGAAAAAAGTTCTTTATGACTTGAGGGATTTCTTGTAAAAAGATGAGTCGCCTGTTTTTGTCTATTTTAAATTTTAATTTAAAATATTTTTGATTTTAACATAAAGCTTACGTTTAAATGTTTTGCCACTTCCGTGAGGAACATAATATATCAATCTAAAGTATTACTTCATATTAAATGTAGTGCGTTTAAACGTGACATCTATGAAATATAGTGTAGGCTATAGCCTATACAAAGAGAATCGCAATGCTGACAAGCCATATTCAGTAACAACTTTTGGATTTGAAATAAAAATAAGTAAATGTTGTGTTTGTGATATACAGCCATGGATCATTGGCGCACTGCAAACGCATCATATGTGAAAACACAATAGCGTGTGCTGCATATGAACTGCCAAGGCATGACGGTGGTGCTTCTCCGCTCTCCTCCGCTGGTCTCCCGTTGTCTTTGGTCAATATTAACCAACATTTAATTTCGACAAAAATAATATCCAAAGCTTAAAGCCTAAAGAATTACCTACGTGCACATGTCTGAATGTTTAACATGGTGCTGTAAAATGACCTGCTGCAACTGATGCTGTTGTTAATATGTCGTTAATCTGTCGTAATCAAACAAAAGAGATAACAGCGCGCACTCCGATGTCACTGGCCAAAATCTGGTTTCACCGTTTACACGACAACGCTGTGACCTAAGTTTCTAAAGATCTTCACCCTGGCCGGAGTTTTCAAAAAAGTTCGGTTTCAGTTCCCGGATACTGTGTTTGTGTGTAGATGAACCGTCAAACAGCATAGAAAAATTTGCGGTTTTGAAAATACCCGTGTTCTTGTGGACCGGGACAACGTGGCGCAGGACGTGAAAAGGATAACTGCGTCGGGCTGAAACTAGGAAAAAAAAAACACTTGGCATTACGCCAGGTATAAGGCCCAGTGTTCCCATTCGATACTTCACTCGTACTGCGTATGGGGAAAGGTCTCCCTTTTTCCCCGCTGCTGAAGCCTTTTTCAATAACGCAGTGTAACTGCATCGTCATTGGTTCACTCATAGACAAGTTGTTGAACCAATGACGACAAAGCGCGCGAATATTCCCGCCGAAATGGGCGGGGTTAGGGGCTATATAAGCAGGCGTTTCGCCATAGGATTTCAGTGTTTTCTCCTTCAGCGACGACCTCTACTTCTCTTCGCTGATCTCCGCCTGAAGCCGAAGAAGCTCGCCGCCTTCCTGACAGCTCTCGCCGCCGTCTGAAGAGGCTCCCGCAGCGGACTCGCCAGGACTCGCCGGTTGAGGACAGCGCCGGCGCCCTCACTGACTGCAGCTACAGCGCCGTCGTCGAGTCGCCGCCTCCCGCTTCCCGCTCCCGGCCGCTTCCTGTGCGTCCCCTGCCGCCATCCGGCGCGCCGCCTGAGAGCTTCACCCGCGGCTCAACGCCGCTCTAAAAGAGCAATTTTCAGCGGTTTTCACCGCTTCTAAAAGAGCTTCCGCGGCCCTCGCCGCTCTACAAAGAGCCACCCAACTGCCGTTTTCACGGCACCGGTGTCTCACGATGCCCCGTCACACATGTGCTACGTGCAGGGCCCCCCTGCACGATAGCGACGGTCACTCCGAGTGCGTCGCCTGCCTGGGCAAGCCCCATGCGGACGGCGCGCTTGCTGGAGACTCATGCCCGCACTGCGAGTGCATGAGTCTCAGTTCCCTGCGCTCGCGGGTCGCCTTCTTCACGGAGGGCGATCTCGCCGCTCGCGCCCTCCCGTCTCCTTCCTCCCACGAACCGGCCAGGAAGAGACAGCGGGGTAGAGCGACTCAGCGCCCGGAGTTAGGCGAGCTCACGCCGGCCCAGCCCCCGCGTGCCTCGCCTTCTCCTCCGAGGGAACCCTCTCCTGTCCTGTTCTCTCACCCCGAGCAGCGTCCCTCTGCCAAAGCAAGTGACCTCGTCTCATTCGGAGGAACAGACGACGAGCAGGATGACTCCATGTCACTTGCGGCTTCCGAAGCGGAAGGATGGGCTGGCGAGCCGGAAGACCCCGCTCCCCTGCCTCCCTTGGAGCCCGTTGAGCACGGCCAGGGCGTGGATGCCGAGCTTTTCCGCATCCTGTCCAGAGCCGTGGAAGAGCTGGACCTCGAGTGGGCCCCTCCAGAGGAGCCGTCTCGCAGCCGCCTGGACGAGTGGTTCCTGCCAGGCCGCCACCAAGCACCTCGCCAGCGCTCAGCGCCCTTTTTTCCCGAGGTCCACGAGGAGCTCACGAAGTCGTGGCGCGCTCCGTATTCCGCCCGCCTTCACACGACGCACCGCTCCGCCCTCACCGCCGTCGACGGCGCCGAAGAGAAGGGATACGAGCACCTGCCACCCCTAGACGAAGCGGTGGCTGCTCACCTCTGCCCTCCCGTGGCTGTGGGATGGAAGGCTAAGAGGGCCCTTCCTTCCAAGCCCTGTCGGACCACCTCTACCCTGGCTGGACGGGCTTACACCTCGGCGGGCCAGGCTGCCTCCGCGCTCCATACAATGGCCATATTTCAGGTCTTCCAGGCCAAACTCCTCCGCTCGCTGGACGAGTCTGGAATTGACGCGCTGGCTTTCAAGGACCTTCGCAGCGCCACCGACCTTGCCCTGCGAGCCACGAAGGCCACGGCCCAGGCCATCGGGTGTTCCATGGCCAGCCTGGTAGTGTTGGAGTGCCACCTGTGGCTCAACTTAACGGAGATCAAGGACCTGGACAAGACGGCCTTCTTAGACGCCTCGGTCTCTCCCTCTGGTCTCTTCGGGCCTGCAGTGGACGGCTTCACCGAGCGCTTTACTGCTGCGCAGAAATCGTCTCAGGCTATGAAGCATTTCTTGCCGAAGCACTCCAGCTCTGCTTCTGCGTCCAGCAGCCCCAGGACTGCGCCGGCTCAGCAGAACAAGCCAGCCCCACCCGCAACACAGGCGGCGCCACCCCAGGAGCATCGCCAGCGCTCACGCCCTGCGAAGCGCCCTCCCTTCCCGAGACGCCAGGGACCCCGGCCCAAGATTGCGCTGGACCCGGTGCCTCCGAAGTTGTCCTGATTCGTCAGGAAGGAAGAGGATGGGGGATCGTCCCGTTGCGACCGGACAGCCCCCAAAGCTCCCACGAGTAATTTCCCCTCCGCCTCGTTTAATTCCGGGCATGGGAAACATGCTCCAAGTGATAGCTGGGCCCACACCTGTTGCGCCCACTCCAAAACAATATTTTACCTCATCTCAAAAAAGAGCAAATTTCCTCTTCCACCCCTCTCGGTGTACGACCCCCTCAACGGCGGTCTGTCACCCGATATCATTCAACCCCTTGCCACTCGGGCCGAGGCCTGGCAGGCCATCCCCGATGTGTCAGAATGGGTTATGGGGATCGTAACCCAGGGCTACTCGCTCCAGTTTGCACGACGGCCCCCTCGCTTCAGCGGGGTGCTTCAAACCTCGGTCAATCCGGACGACGCGCATGTCCTCCGGGCCGAAGTTATGACGTTGCTAAAGAAGGGAGCTGTGGAAATAGTTCCCCCGACAGAGAGCGAGTCAGGCTTTTACAGCCGCTACTTTCTGGTCCCCAAGAAGGATGGTGGTCTCAGACCCATTCTAGACCTCAGACTTTTGAATCACTCCCTCATGAGACGGAAGTTCAAAATGCTGACGCTGAAACAGATCCTCGCGCACATTTGCCCTGAGGACTGGTTCTGCTCGCTGGACCTGAAGGATGCGTACTTTCACATCCAGATAGCCCCCCGTCACAGACGATTCTTGAGATTCGCATACGAGGGAGTGTCGTACCAATATACGGTCCTGCCCTTCGGGCTGTCTCTGGCTCCTCGCACTTTCACCAAGTGCATGGACGCGGCGCTTTCCCCTCTGAGGCAGATGGGAATCCGGGTCCTAAATTATCTCAACGACTGGCTCATTCTAGCCCGTTCGCGAGCCGAGCTGGAACACCACAGATCCGTGCTCCTCAGCCATTTACAATGCCTGGGTCTCAGGGTCAACTTAGCCAAGAGCTTGCTGTGCCCCACCCAGCGAATCTCGTTTCTGGGGGCAGTTTTCGACTCAGTCCGTATGACAGCAGTAGTCTCGCCGGAGCATGCTCTAGCGATTCAGCAGCTCGCGGCCTCTATCAAGAACAAAGCCTGTCTCCCTCTGAAGTTTTTCCAGAGGCTACTAGGGCTGATGGCTTCCGCCTCCCTGGTGCTGCAGCTCGGCCTTCTTCGGATGCGGCCTCTTCAGTACTGGTTGAAGTTCCGGGTTCCTCCCAGCGCCTGGCGGCACGGCCGCTTATGCCTCAAAGTCAATCAGGCCTGTCTTCTAGCCCTGAAACCTTGGATGGACCCTACGTGGTTCAAGCGCGGAGTACCCTTACAGGCGGTCTCAACGGACGCTTCCAACTTGGGTTGGGGCACTGTGTGCGAGGGCAGACCGGCCTTCGGCTCGTGGAGCCACGAGGAAAGCCGTCTACACATCAACTGCCTAGAGATGCTAGCAGTGATGAAGGCCCTTCAGTCTTTTCAGACTCACTTGACAGGACGTCATGTTCTAGTCCGATCGGACAGTATGACAGTGGTGTCATATTTAAACCACCAGGGCAGTCTCTCGTCCAGCCGCTTATGCGCTCTGGCGAAACGTCTTCTGGAATGGGCTCTTCCGAGGCTTCAGTCGCTCAGAGCGACTCATGTTCCTGGCAGGAACAATCTGGGCGCAGACATGTTGTCACGGAGCAACATCCCCTCCGATGAGTGGATGCTCCACCCCCAGGTAGTCCTCGAGATTTGGGAGTTCTTTGTGATTGGTGTTCCTCACACAACATAGACCCTGTGGAGAGTGACGTATCCTTCATACTGTCTTTCCTCCAAGAACGCTTGGAAATGGGGCGCACCCCTTCTACTCTTAAGGTTTACGTAGCAGCCATTGCGGCGTTCCATATCTCCCATTGCTGGCCTATCAGTGGGACGTAACGGCCTTGTAATCCGTTTCCTAGGCGATTGAATCCTCCTCGCCCCCTCACCGTTCCCACTTGGGACCTCTCACTGGTCCTCAGGGCCTTAAAGGGAGCCCCCTTTGAGCCAATGGGTTCAGCCGACCTCAGGCCCTTAACGCTAAAGACCGCTCTGCTGTTAGCACTGGCATCGGTTAAGCGCGTTGGTGATTTGCAGGCCCTCTCTGTGAGCCCTGCATGCCTTGAATTTGGGCCTGGAGACTCTAAGGTCGTTCTCAAACCTAGGCATGGCTACGTTCCTAAGGTGCTCTCAACCCCGTTTAGAGCTCAGGTCATCTCGCTTTCTGCTCTTCCTCCCTCGGCGGATGAATGAGAGCTGGAGCTACTCTGCCCAGTCAGGGCATTGAGGACCTACGTGGAGCGATCGCAGCCTTTCAGGCAGTCGGATCAGCTCTTTGTTTGTTTTGGTGGCCGCACCAAGGGGTCTCCGGTCTCAAAACAGCGCCTTTCCCGTTGGATAGTGGACGCTATTAACCTGTGCTACTCCTCACTGGGTGCAGACTGCCCCATAGGAGTCAGGGCCCACTCCACTAGAGGAATGGCTTCCTCGTGGGCTTGGTCCAACGGAGTTTCCATTCAGGACATCTGTGAGGCGGCCGGCTGGTCTGCGCCGTCCACTTTTGTCAGATTCTATCATCTCGATGTCCCGACCTTACAAGCTCGGGTTCTTTCAGTGTGATTTAGCGGCCTCTGGTGAGGAATTATTTCCTTAAGTGTAACTAGGGTTCGATTAAGGCTTTGCCTTCTCACTTGTCTTTTGGACCCCCTCCCATGTGTCCAAATTCAGGCTATATCGTTCCCAGCCGTGGCACGGCGTGGTTGAATTCGTTCCCCATACGCAGTACGAGTGAAGTATCGAAAGGGAACGTACTCGGTTACTGACGTAACCTCGGTTCCCTGAGATACGGAACGAGTACTGCGTCACTTGCCGTGCCACGAGGCTGCGGCTTCAGGGTCGTCGCTTCAGTCGATTACACTGAAATCCTATGGCGAAGCGCCTGCTTATATAGCCCCTAACCCCACCCATTTCGGCGGGAATATTTGCGCGCTTTGTCGCCATAGGCCGCGCAGCTATGCTGCGTCGTCATTGGTTCAACAACTTGTCTATGAGTGAACCAATGACGATGCAGTTACACTGCGTTATTGAAAAAGGCTTCAGCAGCGGGGAAAAAGGGAGACCTTTCCCCATACGCAGTACGAGTGAAGTATCGAATGGGAACCGAGGTTACGTTAGTAACCGAGTACGTTTTTAATGTTCACAAAATATTATGACAAATATTTCCTCAGTCTTGTAGGAACATTTTACCGTAGCAAGAGTGCATCGATTCAGCAGAGAATGTGGAGTGATAGTTAACATTGAAATAACTGCATCAAGGACTGGAACTGTGCATGAATTATATGATATAACAATAAAACACTTTTGTCTTTCATAGGCTCAGGCAACTGGAATGACTACATCTGTGACCGGAACATGGCTTTTGTGTGTGTCAAGAAATAAACACCAGCATTTATGTCTGAGTTTAAATTTTCAATCTGTTATTCTCTAATTACTTATTCTTCACTCTGTCTTTCTTTACATTGGGCTACTTACTTACATTTCTTTACATGTAATGTGCAAGTAAAACTCAATAAATGTGAAGAAAACTGCATTCAGTTGTTGTTTCTCTGCCACAAAATCAGATTTAATTCCTGACAGAAACACCTGAAGGACAGACATTTTAAGGGACAGAAAAAAATGGGGCACTAAAGGGACGGGAGGATATTGAGGGGTGGGGTGCTTGTTAATACAAATTATTAATTTGTTACAAATATCCAATTAAAAGAGAAGACAGCACCTTCACTTTGACTCTTTTTAGTTGACTCTTGGCAATATCATCTTAATATATAGAATGAATAACAAAACGTTTACAATCAATCATATTAAGATTAGTGCTAATTCAATTAATTGATTTTAAGTTATTCTTCCACTCACATAATTTATTGTCTGTCTTTAGCATATTTCTAGCAGATCCCTTTACTCTCAGCCACATGTGACTGTCTGATTTGCCTGCCTAGCTTCATCTTGAATGGAAGTATAATACATTTAATTTAATATTATAAAGCATAAATCTATACATTGTGTTCCAAATTATTATCCAAATGAGATATTTAAATAAACTTCTCATATATTTTTAGATAACTGTATCAGTCTCAATAGTTTGCCTGGTCTTAAAACCTAGCCTACTTAAATAAGTTGTTCCACATTATTAAGCATGTCAGAATTCTTGTGCAGTATGAAGAAGAAGAAAGATCTTTCTGAAGATGAAAGCATGAAACAATGCCTTGAAAAGTCATGAAAACAACTTCTACTCTGCAATAATTGAATAGAGATTATTGAACTGTTAAAGGATTTGTGAGTGATTCAGTGCACAGAAGAACTCAGTCAGATAAAGGCTTATTAAGGAAAGTTTCTGTCAAATTAATTGTATTAAGAGGGCAGCATAAAGCCAGTGTTGAGCAGCAAACACACATTTAAAGCTGCTGAGTCTCAAGAAACTCTCCATACAGGCTGGGTTGATTTCCATTTACCTAAGAAGAACTGGCAAACTATTCATCAAACCTGTCTGAGAAGAAAGATATGAATAATAAAACAAACAATTTCTTTGAAAAACTAAAACCTGAATTTGTATTTTGCTAAAATCCCACTGATATGACATTTGAATAATGATCTGGAATTCATTTAGAACATGTATATAATATTATAAATCTTTTGTTATAGATTGGTATAATAATGGGAAATATTCTTTACAGGAGTTAAAGTGTGACTGCCTGCTGAAAGTGATGATTTAGCCTCCCTCCCTCACGAAAATTAACCATGTTTCACTATAGTAAATCCATGGTTTCTGGCGTATTGATAACCATTCGTATTACCACACACAAATGCCATATTTGTAGCAGAATGAATTAATTTGTGGTTATAACTATACAATAACCATGTTTGTTTGTTTGTTTTATTCGTAGTAAAACCCTGGTTAATTGTTGTAAGGGTTTATGTTTGCAGGAATGATGAATGGCCTTTAGCCTCCCTTCGCTGTCTCAGTCTTCTTTTTGTGAAGGCATTGTTTTTTGTCTACCAAGTGTGACAACATTAAATTTGGTGTTATTTATGTTATATAAGATAGGGTAAAATAATTTGATTAGACACAAATTAAGAAGGTGGATGTTTTGTAAGTTTTTAGCACTATAGGACCAGGAGTAAAACATTACCGACAGAAATACAACAACAAACTACCAAATTACTAATTCTGCGGCCCAATAAAAAAAAAAAAAAAAAAAAATTTTTTTTTTTTTTTTTTTAAGAAAGATTTATTTCCGGCTGATGAACGATAAATCGACAGCCAATCAGAATCCTTCCTGCTTTAAAGAGCGCGGGCATTTACAGTTTTTTTTTTTTTTTAATTTAACAATCGCTAGCCAAAGACAAATTTCTCAATACTTGGGTAATTTTTTCCGAACGCTTCACAGCTGTTAATTTCACATTAAAAACGCACTAAAACTCCAAAACACTTAATATTTATGTCTCAAATCAACTCATTCTTGCAAAACACCACAAAGGTTTCCCAACAAACACACTTTATTACTCATAAACGTTTTATGAGTAAAAATATGTTTGCTTCTGTAAGTTCTACTGCTTATTATTCGCTTCAGTATTTGTATGTTTACAATAATCGCGGGTTTCTCAGAAGCTCGTGTGAATGAAAGAATATATTAAATATATTTTTTGTGTTCCCATTTTCTCAGATAACAAAAGAAAAACTCAACAACAGCGTTTTCACAACTTCAAAAAAGAGGGATAAATAGAGAGAGATTGATATGGCAGTCAGAAGAGAGAAAGATGAAACTAGTTTGTTTGTAATCTGAGGTATAAGGTATAACACAATACTAAGTATAGTATTATAAATGTGCATATATTTTTCAAAAAATGAAAATATAAAAAACTGCAAGATTTACGATGTTTTGACCGTTAAAACGCGTCATCACGGTCCATTCAGTTTTGTATTATGTTTGATTTTGAACTGAATTAAGTTGAACAGTTTTAAATGTGAACGTGTATATTGTTATTTAATGTTTACGGAGTTTCGCTGGTGTTTGTGTTTGTTTGAGAAATTAATTAATGTAAATTGAAAGATGTCGGCATTGAATGTATTTTGTGTCAAAGTTATGATTAATGAGTTTATCCCACAGAGACTGACCTGAGTATTGAGAAATGTGTCCTAGCGACTGTATAAAACACTTATAATAAAAAAAACGATATCGTCCGCTACCTAGTTATCGTTATTACAGTTATCTTTATTATTCGAACTAGCCTGTGGTGTTTTGGGGTTTGACGTCACGCCTCCTGCAGCAGTCTAAGCCACGCCCTCTCTGTGTTTGTGTTGCCATGGGAACCTGACGCGGCTCCTCGAGCTCGTCCTGTAATCTGAGAAACAGATTAAACAGAGAAACCTGTAAACCTGTAAACAGAGAAACAGCAGAACTCCAATCTGGTGAGTTTAAGAGTCTCAGATATTATCTGTGTGTGTGTGTGTGTGTGTGTGTGTAGTCTGGGGACAGAAATGTGACGTCTAAAGAGTCATAAAGTACATCATGTTTTATTGTTGGCGACGTTTAGCTTTGTGTTTGAATACAGTCATTATATTGGAAAATATGAGGTGTTCCCTCATTTCGACAGGTAAAATGTGTGTGAGTGTGTGTGTGTGTATTTAAAGATATTTTGGGGGTAAATTTGTACACAGAAGTGAGCTAAACCTGACAAAAACTCCTTTTTAGACGACCTCACTGTAAAAACGGTATAAAAATAAAGTAAATAAAGTTTTTTTTATTGTAAAACTGCAGAAAGTTTTCTTTTAGGCTCAGTGTGTGTGTATGTTAGGGTTACAGTTTTTATAACTATCTGTATATAAAAACAATAGAAGTCTATGCAGTGTCTCCATTTACAGTAGATAGCTGTGTGTGTGTGTGTGTGTGTGTGTGTGTGCTTTTGTTTATATTACATTGTGGGGACCCACAATGTCCCCACGATGCAATATAAACCTGAGTTCACCAGCCACTGGTCCCCACAATGTAAATTAATTAATAAAAATACTAATTGATGTTTTTGTGAGAAAATAAAGGTGTGCACAGTTTCCTGTGATGGTTAGGTTTAGGGTTAGGGGTAGGGTAGGGTAGGGGGATAGAAGGTTTGTACAGTATAAAATGCATTGCGGCCTATGGAAAGTCCCCACAATTTACAAAAACAAACATGTGTGCGTGTGTGTGTGTGTGTGTGTGTTGCAGGTGTCATGAGTGCTCCAGACTCCAGCTGCAGGTCAGTTCCTGTGGAGCATCTGGACTACAGCTTCATCCAGAGCTGCTCTGACCTCAAACATCTGGAGCAGATCCTGAGAGTTCTGCGGTGAGACCCGTCTGTCTGTCTGTCTGTGTCTGTCTGTCTGACCGTCTGTCTGTCTGTCTGTGTCTGTCTGTCTGTCTGACCGTCTGTCTGTGTTTGTCTGTCTGTCTGACCGTCTGTCTGTCTGTCTGTGTTTGTCTGTCTGACCGTTTGTCTGTCTGTCTGTGTCTGTCTGTCTGTCTGACCGTCTGTCTGTCTGTCTGTGTGTGTCTGTCTGTCCGTTTGTCTGTCTGTGTCTGTCTGTCTGACCGTCTGTCTGTCTGTCTGTGTTTGTCTGTCTGACCGTCTGCTGTCTGTCTGTGTCTGTCTGTCTGTGTCTGTCTGTCTGACGTCTGTCTGTCTGTGTCTGTCTGACCGTCTGTCTGTCTGTGTCTGTCTGTCTGACCATCTGTCTGTCTGTCTGTGTTTGTTTGTCTGACGTCTGTCTGTCTGTGTCTGTCTGTCTGACCGTCTGTCTGTCTGTCTGTGTCTGTCTGTCTGACGTCTGTCTGTCTGTGTCTGTCTGTCTGACCGTCTGTCTGTGTCTGTCTGTCTGTGTCTGTCTGTCTGACGTCTGTCTGTCTGTCTGTGTTTGTTTGTCTGTCTGACCGTCTGTCTGTCTGTGTCTGTCTGTCTGACCGTCTGTCTGTCTGTCTGTGTTTGTTTGTCTGTCTGACCGTCTGTCTGTCTGTGTCTGTCTGTCTGACCGTCTGTCTGTCTGTCTGTGTCTGTCTGTCTGACCGTCTGCTGACTGTCTGTGTTTGTCTGTCTGACCGTCTGTCTGTCTGTCTGTGTCTGTCTGTGTTTGTCTGTCTGACCGTCTGTCTGTCTGTCTGTGTCTGTCTGTGTTTGTCTGTCTGACCGTCTGTCTGTCTGTCTGTCTGTGTCTGTCTGTCTGACCGTCTGTCTGTCTGTCTGTGTCTGTCTGTGTTTGTCTGTCTGACCGTCTGTCTGTCTGTCTGTCTGTGTCTGTCTGTCTGACCGTCTGTCTGTCTGTCTGTGTCTGTCTGTGTTTGTCTGTCTGACCGTCTGTCTGTCTGTCTGTCTGTGTCTGTCTGTCTGACCATCTGTCTGTCTGTCTGTGTTTGTTTGTCTGTCTGACCGTCTGTCTGTCTGTGTCTGTCTGTCTGACCGTCTGTCTGTCTGTCTGTGTTTGTTTGTCTGTCTGACCGTCTGTCTGTCTGTGTCTGTCTGTCTGACCGTCTGTCTGTCTGTCTGTGTCTGTCTGTCTGACCGTCTGCTGACTGTCTGTGTTTGTCTGTCTGACCGTCTGTCTGTCTGTCTGTGTTTGTCTGTCTGACCGTCTGCTGACTGTCTGTGTCTGTCTGTCTGTCTCCACTCACATGTGCTGCTGGTGTTTCTCAGGTCCGGTCAGGAGGGTTTTTACCCTCATCTGATTGAGTTCTGTGAGAGACACATAGAGAAACTGGACCCAAAGTCTCGAGTCCTCAGGAAAGAGAATCGCGCTGCAACTGCTTCCTGTTTCTCCACGGAGGAATGGAGGAACATCTCTGAAGACCTGCAGGTGCTGGAGACAGAGATAAAAATCCTCAAACAGAACATCAACCCTCACAGATCAACTCTATATTCATTTAGTTCAAATATAACGTTACATTGGATAACTTTTCATTTTCTCAAAGCATGCTGGGAACTAGGAATCTGCTGTAACTTCAGGAGAGTTCTGATGTAATGTGAATCTGACTGTTTGATGCTGCAGAACATCCTCTAAATAAGAACATTTACCTGAAAAGGAAAATCTGATCAAATAATTAAGACTTGTTTTCAGAAAACGTGCTATCACAACATCCTTTAAACAAGGTGCATTTCATTTGTTTTTAACTAAACTTAATGAGGTTTATGTTTAAAACAATTGAAAATATACATTTGTATTTGAGATATATTCTCTGAAAACAAGTTATAATATTATGTAAAATTTTGCTTTCATTTTAAGAATGGCAAGATAATCTGCTAATATATAATCATGATTGTTAATGATCAGTGTGTTCTCACTCTGATCAGAGTTTTGTGGTGTTTCTCAGATGTGGGAGAGAAACATCAGAACAGATGAAGCGGAGCTGAAGCGAAGCGCCATATTCAGTGATGCTGAAAACGTGCCGCCTGTTCGTTCCTCAAACGGCCTCGTTCAGGTACAGGTTTTTACGCTGGAGCAGATCTGATGCTCTCAGACTCCATCATGAAACGCTTCTTATCTGCTCAAACATTCCTGTAGAGAAGCAGCAGCGCTACAGTGAAGACTGTGAGAGAGTCCTGCGGCCCGCGCTCCTACAGAGACTGGGACAGGTGAGAGTGTGTGTGTGTGTAACGGTGTGTGTGACACTGTGTGTGTGTGTGTAACTGTCTGTGTGTTGTGTGTGTGTGTGTGTGTGTGTGTGTGTGTGTGTGTGTAACGGTGTGTGTGACACTGTGTGTGTGTGTGTGTGTGTGTGACTGTCTGTGTGTGTGTGTGTGTGTGTGTGTGTGTGTGTGTGTGTGTATGTGTGTGTGTCTGTGTAACTATGTGACTGTGTAATTGTCTGTAACAGTTTGTAACCGTGTGTGTGTGTAATTGTATATAACAGTGTGTAATTGCGTGTAACTGTGTGTGTGTGTGTGTGTGTGTAATTGCGTGTGTATCTGTGTAACAATATGTAACTGTGTGTGTGTGTGTGTGCGTAACTGTGTATAACAGTGTGTAATTGCGTGTAACTGTGTGTGTGTGTGTGTGTGTGTGTGTAATTGCGTGTGTATCTGTGTAACAATATGTAATGGTGTGTGTGTGTGTGTGTGTGTGTGTGTAACTGTGTGTAACAATATGTAACTGTATAACTGTGTAACTATGTGTAAATGTGTGTAACAATTGGCGTAACTAACAATATGTAACTGTGTGTGTGTGTGTGTGTAACAATGTGTAACTGTGTATGTGTGTGTGTAACAATGTGTAACTGTGTATGTGTGTGTGTAACAATGTGTAACTGTCTGTGTAACTGTAAAAATATTTTACTATGTGTGTAACTCTGTAACTGTGTGTAACAATGTGTGTGTGTGTGTGTGTGTGTAACAATGTAGCAATATGTAACTGTGTGTGTAACAATGTGTAACTGTCTGTGTGTGTGTGTGTGTGTGTGTGTGTGTGTGTGTGTGTAACGGTGTGTGTGTGTGTGTGTGTGTAACAATATGTTACTGTGCGTGTAACTCTGTAACTGTGTGTGTGTGATTGTGTCTA
The DNA here is from genome assembly GCF_018812025.1 of Megalobrama amblycephala. Taxonomy (NCBI): domain Eukaryota; kingdom Metazoa; phylum Chordata; class Actinopteri; order Cypriniformes; family Xenocyprididae; genus Megalobrama; species Megalobrama amblycephala. The sequence continues at coordinate 39,842,621 of NC_063056.1, forward strand.
ACTGTGTGTAACAATGTGTGTGTGTGTGTGTGTGTAATAAATGTAACAATGTGTAACGGTGTGTGTGCTCTGGCTGCAGGTTTGATGTGGAGGCAGAGGTCAGTAAGATCGACGAGAGCCACACAAACACTCTCCGTCCAGATCCTCCTTCAGTCCAGCAGACGGTCAGCAGCAGCTCAGGTCAATCCTCATCAGCAAACACTGCAGCTGCTGCGTCACTTCAGACACTCGCTCTGCAACAACACAAAACTTTTGTTTTATTCGTAAAATTATTCATTTTAATATGACATTTTAATTATTCAGTTAAGTGTAAGAAAGTGTTTTGATTGTTTTTATATTAAAATGATTTATTATTCATAAACTTTCAGTTTATCTCAATATCAGTAACGTTCACTGAGAGCAGAAACTAATAAAGCATAAATCTGAGCTGAACACACGAGATAAACAGCAGCAGTAACAGCGCACACACACACACACACACACACACACACACACACACACTCACAGATGTATGGTTGAAAGCAGACAGACGCCACAGTAAGTGTGTTTCACTGATGGAGGTGTGTGTCCTGCTCTCTTCAGCTCTGACAGCGCAGGAGAAAGACGTTCTCGCCCGCCGGGAGAAAGACAAAGGCAACGAAGCTTTCAGAAGTGGAGATTACGAGGAGGCCGTGGCGTATTACAGCAGGTGAGCAGAGGAGCCGTGAGAGCCTGAGCGCCGCTGCCGAGCTGCTGTGACGTGTGTGTGTGTTTCTGCAGGAGTCTGTCTCTCGCGTCTTCAGCCGCTGCATTCAATAACCGCGCGCAGGCTCACATCAGACTACAGCGCTGGAGCGCGGCCCTGAGCGACTGTGAGGCGGTGTTACAGCTGGAGCCAGAAAACATCAAGGGTGAGGAAAACACCACCTGTGTGTGAGTGTGAGTGTGTGTGTGTGTGAGTGTGAGTGTGTGTGTGAGTGTGTGTGTGAGTGTGAGTGTGTGTGTGTGTGAGTGATTAAGCCCTGTCACATTCACTGCAAAAAATGCTGTTCTTACTTAGAGTTTTTGTCTTGTTTCCAGTCCAAATATCTAACAATTCTTAAATCAAGAAGCATTTTCTAGATAAGTAAAAATGATTTTCTTGTTTTCAGGAAATATAAATCAAAATTAAGTGAGTTTTTCCTTAGAACAAGCAAAATAATCTTAATCCAAACTGAAAACAAGATTATATATCTTATTTTTGGTTTGAAATAAGATTATTTTGCTTGTTTTTAGGAAAAACTTAATTTTGATTTATTTTTCCTGAAAACAAGAAAATCATTTTTACTTGTCTAGAAAATGCTTCTTGATTTAAGAACTTTAAGATATTTTGACTAGAAACAAGAATTTTGAACAAGAACAAGTTTTTTGCAGTTTTGACACCGACTGTAAATCATAATTATGACATAAAAAGTCAAAATTACAAAGAAAGACACAATTTTGACATTTTATATACATTTTTTTAATCTTTTATGTCATAAAATATGTCATAATAAGCATGATCTTTTTTCTTATGTGGCTGAAATGGGCTTCCATATACATCCCAGTGAAACACACATTCTGATTAAACATTATGAGGTCCATTTTTTTTAGAATTAACATTAATTTTAAAAATATGCACCAATGAATTGTTCACAATAACATGCATTTAGAAAATAAACAGGCTGACTTTACATTTCATACCGACTGTAACTATTGTATGCTGTAATAACGTGTGTGTGTGTGTGTGTGTGTGTGTGTGTGTGTGTGTGTAGCTCTCCTGCGTCGCGCCACTGTGCACAAACATCTGGGTCACCAGCAGGAATCACATGATGACCTGAGAGCCGTTCTTCTGATGGAGCCGCACAACACCACAGCACTGGTACAGATGCACGCCTCACACTGACCACATGATGGCGCTCTTACACAAGACACATACTGTACATGAAAGAGACGTTCAACCAAAAATCATCATTTACTTGCCCTCATGTGGTTCAGATCTGAAGAACATTAGACCCCATCGACTTTCTTCATATGGACAAAAAACACTCAAAACATCTTCTTTTGTGAATTACAGAAGGATGTCTTACAGGTTTGAGTGACATGACAGAGAGTAAATGATGACAGAGTGATTATTTTTATCCCTATAAACATAACGTGACCTCTGACCTTCAGAAGCTCCTGACGGAAGAGACGGCGCAGCATCAGGAGAGACGCAGCACAGGCAGGAAGATCCTCATTCAGGAAGTGGATGAAGGTGAGGATGAGTGTCTGTGGAAAGAGAGAAACTGAGAGTGTGTAAATGATCATGAATTGTGGGAAATCAGAGAGCTGCTGTGTTTCGTTCAGACGCTCAGGACGAAGACAGACAGAAGCGGGACGTTAGTGAGGGGGAGAGTGGAATCATGGGAAATACACACAAGACGCCCAGCTGCTCCAACCTGCAGACAGACGGGCCAAACGGACTGACAGACATCAGCAGCGATGACACCCCAGCTGGAGCTCCGCCCCCTGGACACGCCCAGCTGACGAATGAGGAAAACACTCTCCTTGAGAACAGAGAGGCTGCAGCAGGTACACACACACACACACACACACACACACAGTTGATTGGATGTTGAGATGTGGGCGTGGCTCTTAGGGCTGGGTAAAAAAAATATTGATTTCTTGATTTTAATCGATTCTCATTTTTATGAACCGATATCAATTCTTAAATCCCAAGAATGGATTAGTCTAGTCTGTTTTCAGTTGATGAATGAGCAGAATATGTAGCTCCTCCCATCCAATAAATCACAATAATCTTTGTTACTTTTGATATGAAGCAAAGTCTCGGATTTCAAATGACGTCCATCTTATTATGAGATTCAGAAAATAAATACCGTTTTGGCGCTGTTTAATGTGGCGTGACGGATCGCTTTAGCGCCTCAGTTAAAGAGAAGCATGTGATCATCCTCTCCTCCGCTTTAATACCAGTTACAGCGAAATAAACATGAACATCTGAAGGTATGTTAAAATATACAGTACAACTTACTGAAATCCGTATCATGTCTCGTGTAATCGCTCAATCACTGCTTCAACCTCGGAAAGACTCAATAAAACAGCTTCAATGTCACGTGACGTCACATTTACCTCAGAAAAACATATTCAGTGACCATAAACTCATTAGTCAGCTAGAAAAGTGCTCTAGAAAGATAAATATAGCTGTGCACCGTTACATATTCAATAATATTCTTCAATATTTAATGCATGTTTGAATAAATCAGTTATGACAGCTGCGATTTAAATGTTTATATTTCAAAAAACGAATTGGAGTAGAAATATGATTATGTAATTCTAAACTTTATTTATAATAAAAACATCAGTGAGTGTAATTTAAGTGTTTGTATATAAATAAGTTAATTTAACCTTCAGTATTATTATAGTAGCACCAGCTGACTCTCATGTGAGATTTTTTTCCTCTAGAAAATTTGCAATCTGCAATCGAAAGCATGTGAATAGTAATCGAATCGTGAAAATTGTGTCAATATCCAGCCCTAGTGGCTCTCAAAAGTGGAGGCGGGTCTGAATATGAATTTGCAGTGGATTGTAAGAAAGGGGCGGAGCTTAAGCTAACTAAATGATTGGAGGAGACCAGCATACATCATCAGAGAGAAGTCTGATGTTTTCTCTTCAGTGATGATATTCTGATTAAACATTACGAGGTCAAAAAACTGAAAAATGAAACATGTACAATAAGATCAATGCGTTTTCATCTAGTGGCGTCTGTAATAAATAGAGTTGTTCATTTTTGTTGGTCAGATCACACTGATTGATATGAACAGATATTTGATCTGAACATGCGTTAGTAAATGCTGAACTGGTTGTTGTTCAGAGTTTGAGCGGCTGAAGGACGAGGGCAGCGGGTCGTTCCGGAGCGGCTGCTATCAGGACGCAGCGGAGAGATACACGGAATGTCTTCAGCTGAAACCACACGAATGTGCCGTTTACACCAACAGGTGTGTGTGTGTGTGTGTGTGTGTGTGTGTGTGTGTGTGGCTGAGCGACAGGCAGACAGGTGACACGTGTGTGTGTGTGTGTGTGTGTTTCAGAGCGCTCTGCTACATCAAACTCCAGCGCTTCACTGAAGCCCGGCAGGACTGTGACTCCGCCCTTCAGCTCCAACCCACCAATAAGAAAGCTTTCTACAGACGTGCACTGGCCAATAAGGGCCTGAAGGTCAGTGTGTCACTGTGATCACCCAATCATTTTAATTCAAGCAGCAACGTGAATATTGAGATTGTTTTAAAGTCGGCATTTCTTCCCTATCGTGACGGATATCAGAGAGAAACGACTTCTGGAACAAGAACAAATGTGTTTATTATAAATGATTTATAGGTGCACATCATTACTGTTTTACATTCATGTTCCTCGTAATTTTGAATCAGAATCTCTTCTCTGATGATGAGGGCGGGGCAACCTGTCACTCACATGAGATCCACCAATAGCAAACCACAACCATCCAATCAATTCCCCACAGACAGAATCAAGCCCCGCCCTACATTTGTTCTTGTTTGCGAAGCGTTTCACTCGAAATACGTCACAATAGAGAAGAAAAGATGAGCGCAAGTTAATTTTTCTGCAGATTTTGAATACGATCCTCTCGTGTGTGTAGGATTACCTGGCGTGTCGTTCAGACCTGCAGCAGGTGTTGCGATTGGACGCGAGTGTGACGGAGGCAGAGCAGCTACTGATGGAGGTCACACACCTGATGAAGGACAGACATCCGTCAGGAGCGCGCAGGAGCGTCCACATCACTGAGGTCAGCACACACACACACACACACACACACACACACACACACACGCTCACACACACACACACACACTCACAGTACAGGTCTGAGATCAGCTCTCTGTGCAGGTGGATGATGATGAAGATGAAGATGAAGATGAAGATCAGGTCAGCAGTGCAGACGGCCGGTCCATCATCCCTCAGCCCTGTAACGCGTATGAGTTTGGTCAGGCTCTGAACGTGGCTCGCTCTCAGGATGACCTGCTGACCTGCGCTGAGCTCCTGCGCTCCGTCGCATCAGACCGTCTGCCGCGGTTCATGGGCTCGCAGCTGGACGCACACACCCTGAGCTTCATCACTCGAGCGCTGAACACACACCTGCTGCACACACACCCTGAGCTGGTGTACACACACCTGCAGCAGCTGCACAACACACACAGACTCACGGTGAGACCCGCATCAGCACCGCAAGCTCCTTTCTGCCACAGAAGAGCAAAATCATGCTTTTGTAAATCATAATTATGATATACCAAGTCATTTATGAGATAAACAGTCATGTGTGTGTGTGTGTGTGTGTGTAGATGGTGTTGATGATGCTGGGCCGGGACGAGCGCTCACAGCTCTCTCAGCTCTTCCAGAACCTGCGCTCAGTGCAGACTGAAGCCTTCTCCCAGAATGACATCACTAACCTGGCCAACAAATACTTGTGATGCTCCTCCCACCGCACGTCCTTCCCATGATTCCACACTCCAGCTGATCTCAATAAAATAGGCATGATTTATGCTGTCAGTGTTTCAGAGAGAATGTATGATTCACTTTGTTCAGTGTGAGATGATTTTATTTCTGTGTTTATAAATTAATGTTTTCTGCTGGAGTGTAAACTGCTTTCTCAGAGGTCCTGTGGGTTACAGCAGCACTTCTCAACCATCTGCAGAATGAATAAAAGTGCTAAAATAACACATTATTATTATTAATATTATATTAAAATAATCTGACTCGAATCTAAATGAAGTCAAACACACGAAATCAAGATATAAACCAATTATATTTCATTCACAGTCTTGATTCAGTGACCATCTTCGAGTCAGAAAGTTTAAGAGCCGCTGACAGACAAGAAAAAAATATCACACTTTTAATGAGGAAAAATTAGGGAAAAAAAAGAAAAAGAAATGACAGCCTACTAAATCAAAATTATGACAAGAAGATCTGTCATTTATGGCATATACATCATAAAAAGTCGAATTTTTCATAAAAAGTAGAAATTATGACAAAAAGTCGAAATTCTGAGATAAAAAGTAGAAATTATGACAAAAAGTCGAATTTCTGAGGTAAAAAGTAGAAATTATGACAAAAAGTCGAATTTCTGAGGTAAAATAGTCGAAATTATGATAAAGTTGAATTTCTGAGGTAAAAAAATAGAAATTATGGCAAAAAGTCAAAATTCTGAGGTAAAAAAGTAGAAATTATGACAAAAAGTTGAAATTCTGAGGTAAAAAAGTAGAAATTATGACAGTCTAATTTCTGAGGTAAAAAAGTAGAAATTATGACAAAAAGTTGAAATTCTGAGGTAAAAAAGTAGAAATTATGACAGTCGAATTTCTGAGGTAAAAAAGTCGAAATTATGACAAAAAGTTGAATTTCTGAGGTAAAAAAGTCGAAATTATGACAGTCGAATTTCTGAGGTAAAAAAGTCGAAATTATGACAAAGTCGAATTTCTGAGGTAAAAAAGTCGAAATTATGACAGTCGAATTTCTGAGGTAAAAAAGTCGAAATTATGACAAAGTCGAATTTCTGAGGTAAAAAAGTCGAAATTATGACAAAAAGTTGAATTTCTGAGGTAAAAAAGTCGAAATTCTGAGACAAAAAGTCGAATTTATAACAAAAAGTCGAAATTCTGAGATAAAAAGTCAAAATGATGACAGTAATTCATAATTAGGAGATAAAACATCGATAACAGAATAAAAAGACTAAACTAATCATGACGCACGTCATCCAGGCCGGCAGGAGGCGCCGCTGCGTCACGCGCGCAGCCGCAGAAGGAGACCGAGGGACAGCGGATCATGAGGATCTCAGATGTTCTTCCAAACCTAAAGTCCATCTAATCCTCGCACAGAATGATCGCAGCGCGCTGTCTGCTGTCTAAAGCGCCGCACAGGACGGTGTTGAGAGCAGCAGGGTCGCGCTGTTATCGGCCTTTACAGCAGAAGGACACACATGCTGTGAACCACAGAAGAACACAGACACACAACCTCACAATCACAGCTCGAGACATCACAACACCCGCTGAACACCCGACAACACAAGGTGAGGCTCTCATTAACAGTCTTCTCATTCATTAACTACATAATCAGGCGTGTCTGGGGCATATTTGACCCCGATATCAAAAGATTCATCATTAATCTCATATATTCCATGAACTGTAGACTGTTTAAAGACAATTAAGCACTTTTCATCTTAATTCTCATAATCATTCATATGGCACGGTGCTGAAATATGGATGGTCTTAAAAATAGGTTTAATTTTTATGCAAATTTTATTATTTTTTCCTGTTAATATTGTGGTGAAATGAAGCTTATTTAAAGATTGGTAACACTTGTTTTACAATGCCTTTGTTACATATACTGTAGTAATGATAAATAATGCATAATTACATGCAATTAGCCTAAACCAAACCCTATAGTAAGTACATGTTAATTATTCTTACTCAGGAGTACTTAAATATATAATTACACTGTAAAAAAGGACACCTTAAAATAAAGCGACATTATTTTAAGCACATTTAATCTTAGAATTATCATTAATGCAATACAATAATAAAAAAAAGTGATTAATTAAAAGTGCCTAATTGTCATGAATATGTAACGACGTCAAAATCTGAATGTTTTAAAATAGGTTTCATTTTTTATGTAAATGTTTTTCCTGTTAATTTTGTGGTGATATAAAGATTACATTAGTTAACATGAACAAAGAATGAAAAATACTTCTGAAACATCTATTAATCTTAATGTTAATTTCAACATCTACAAATACATTATTAAAATCTGTTATAAATATAATTTAGTAGACCTGAACTAACATGAGTTAACAAATATGAATGTATTCATTACTGTTAGTGTAATTATTGTGTTGTTCTGCTGATGTTGCGGAGATGAGCCGGATGTGTGGTTGTGTTCAGGGTTCGACGTGGCTCTGCTGGTGTCGCTCCTGAGGCAGGAGAACGCCTCAGACATCTGCGTCATCAGAGTCCCGCCAGAGCTCAAATACACCGATCACATGATCATCGTGAGCGGATCGTCTCCACGACACCTCAACGCCATGGCAGAGTTTGTGCTCAAAGCGGTAATGACTCGAGCTCACACCACTGTTTCAAACAAACCAAAAGTCTAAATGTAAACTGAATCACGGTCTGTGGAAGCTTGTTTCCGTCTAATAAAACACAAAAAAGGTCCATGTGATTTTTATCTCAAAATCCTGAGAAATAAACTCTGAATTGTGAGAAATAAAGTCAGAACTGCGAGAAAGTCCGAATTTGCAAGTTATAAAGTCAGAATTTTGTGAGAAATAAAGTCCGAACTTGCGAGTTATAAACTTGGAATTGCGAGAAATAAATTCTGAATTTGGGAGTTATAAAGTTGGAATAGCGGGAAATAAAGTCCAAATTGCAACATATAAACTTGGAAATGCGAGAAATTAAATCCGACTTGCAAGATAAACTTGGAATTGCGAGGAATAAAGTGTGAATTTGTGAGTTATAAAGTTGGAATTTTGTGAGAAATAAAGTCCACATTGCGAGAAATAAACTTGGAAGTCGCAATTACCTTTTTTTATTCCAAGGCAGAAGACTAGAACTAAAGACCAAATAAAATCTCAGAGTTTGATTCAGTTACTCATTTCACTCTTTATATTTGCAGTTCAAGTTTCTGCGGAAGGACGAGGAGCGGCACGTTCGGCTGGAGGGCAGAGACTGTGACGACTGGAAGTGCATCGACTTCGGTTTGTAGCGGGTTTGAGTTTGAGCTCAGAATGACACGCGTGTGACTGACTGTGTTCTGATGGAGCCGCTTTTGTCCCGCAGGACCCATGGTGCTTCACTTCATGCTGCCGGACACCAGAGACACGTATGAACTGGAGAAACTCTGGACCCTGCGCTCGTATGACGAGCAGCTCAACCGCATCCCACGAGAAACGCTTCCCTCGGACTTCATTTATGATATGAAGCACAAATGATCCTCACGGACGACTGAATCACGAACTGTTCAAAATCACAGCGAGATTCTCAGTCAGTGCCGTACGTCACCTCTGCGTTCTTCTGTGGGAAACCAGCTTTTGTGAATGCTGTAAAAATATCAACAGTGACTTCATTAAAAAAGACAAATCATCAGAAATATCGTTTTGAGCTGCTCATTTTGAATAAAAGGATTTTATTCACAAATACTGCGAGTCGACTATGAATGTGTTAATAACTTCTGCTTGATGAATCAAAGATGCTCATGCAAATCCTAAACATAAAACATATTTTATAAAATAAATAAATAAATATATATATATATATATATATATATATATATATATATGTGTGTGTGTGTGTGTGTATATATATATATATATACACACACACACACACATATGTACAGTATATAATAACTAATAATAGGTATAACAATGAGTATAACGATAACAGCGAGTGTAATGATAACGATACTAACAATAACAATAATTATGAGTATAACAATAACTATAATGATGAGTATAATACTAACAACGATAAGGATGAGTATAATACAAACAATAACGATAATGAGTATAACGACACTAACAATAACGATAACTAACAATAACTATAATAATGAGTATAACAATAACAACTATAACTAACAATGATGAGTATAACAATAACGACAACTAACGAGTATAACGATACTAACAATAACAATAATGAGTATAACAATAACAACTATAACTAACGATGAGTATAACAATACTAACAATAACGATAATGAGTATAACGATACTAACAATAACGATAACTAACAATAACGATAACTAACAATAACTATAATGAGTATAACAATAACAACTATAACTAACAATGAGTATAACAATACTAACAATAACGATAATGAGTATAACGATACTAACAATAACGATAACTAACAATAACGATAACTAACAATAACTATAATGAGTATAACAATAACAACTATAACTAACAATGAGTATAACAATACTAACAATAACGATAATGAGTATAACGATACTAACAATAACGATAACTAACAATAACTATAATAATGAGTATAACAATAACAACTATAACTAACTGAGTATAACAATACTAACAATAACGATAATGAGTATAACGATACTAACAATAACGATACTAACAATAACGATAACTAACAATAACTATAATGAGTATAACAATAACAACTATAACTAACAATGATGAGTATAACAATAACGACAACTAACGAGTATAACGATACTAACAATAACGATAATGAGTATAACAATAACAACAACTATAACAATGATGAGTATAACAATACTAACAATAACGATAATGAGTATAACGATACTAATAACGATAACTAACAATAACTATAATAATGAGTATAACAATAACAACAACTATAACAATGAGTATAACGATACTAACAATAACGATAATGAGTATAACGATACTAACAATAACGATAATGAGTATAACGATACTAACAATAACGATAACTAACAATAACTATAATAATGAGTATAACAACTATAATTAACAATGATGAGTATAACAATAACGACAACTAACGAGTATAACGATACTAACAATAACTATAATAATGAGTATAACAATAACAACAACTATAACTAACAATGATGAGTATAATACTAACAATAACGATAATGAGTATAACGATACTAACAGTAACGATAACTAACTATAATAATGAGTATAACAATAACAACAACTATAACTAATGATGAGTATAACAATAACGACAACTAACGAGTATAACGATAACTAACAATAACGATAACTAACAATAACTATAATAATGAGTATAACAATAACAACAACTATAACTAATGATGAGTATAACAATAACGACAACTAACGAGTATAACGATACTAACAATAACGATGAGTATAACGGTAACTAACAACGATGTGTGTAATGATACTAACAATAACGATAACTAACAAGTTTAACGATACTAATAACTATAACAATAACGATAATGAGTATAACGATAACTAACAATAACAATAAATATAATAACTATGAGTATAACAATAACAATGAGTATAATAACGTGTGTAACAATACTAACAATAACAACTAACAAGTATAACGATACTAACAATAACGATGAGTATAACTAGTATAACTAACAACGATGTGTGTAACGATACTAACAATAATGATAACTAACAAGTGTAACGATACTAATAACTATACAATAATACAATAACGATAATGATGAGTATAACGATAACTAACAATAACGATAACTATAACAATAACGACGAGTATATTGATACAAACAATAACTATAATAACGAGTATAACAATGCTAACAATGCCGATAAATAACGATAAAGATGTGTATAACAATACTAACAATAACGATGAGTATAATACTAACAACGATAACTAACAATTACGAAGAGTATGATACTAACACCGATAACAATAATGATAATGAATATAATGATACTAACAACGATAACTAACAACGAGTATAACAATAACTAATATATGTAATGATAATAACAATATGAATATAATGGTGACAATAATGATAACTATAACAGTGGGTATAACAATAACTAATGATAACTGTAATAACGATAATATAACTAAAATAATGATACCGAACAGTAACTATAACAAGAGCGATAACTATACTGATAATGACAATAACTAATAATAATATCAATATCTATAATAGAAATTATAACAACTATAATGATAAATAATAACTATAACAATTATAACGATAACAATAGCGATAATTAACTATAACAATAACTACAATCTGTAGTTGTTATTATTACTGTTATAGTTTTTATAATTAACTATAACAAGAACAAGAACTATAATGACAAATATATTCACACCAGCAGACGACATCATTCTGTTTATTAAAAGCAGTTTTGTCATCTGTCGCTTTAAATTTCTGAGCTCTTAAAGCAGGATGGATTCTGATTGGCTGTCAATGTTTTTACCATTCATCAACTGGAAAACAATCGTTCTGAAAGTGATTCCAGTGATATCGTTCCTCTGTGCCGTTATCACTATAGAGATCTCTTAGAACTGTTACAGCTTTAGAAGATTAACCAGGAAACGAAGGCTCTGTGAATAAATGTGTTTATTTGTCAAGAGAATCACAGTAACATTACAAATCAAAGCGATGAAGAGAAACTAAAACAGCCGCTTTTAAAAAGTGATACGCGACACGCGATCCTCCAGCGTCACATGAGCTGTCATCAGTCACATGCTGATTTCTGCGGCTCCTCATTCCGTATTTGACCCATAATCCCCACGGAGAGTCTTTAGGAGTGGATGAGGCCGTTCCTGCAGAGTCATGAATCACGACGCTACCTGTGTGTGTGTGTGTGTGTGTGTGAGTGTGTGTTTACGGTGCCATCCAGAAGGGCATGGGCTGCTGCTGCTGCTGCTGCGGCGTTTGTGTTTTGTTCCGGTGGGGAGGCGACGGCGGGCAGTGGTACGTCCCGAGCGTCCAGCCGGCTTTAGAGGGTCCATGATCGTCCTCTTCGTCAGAGGAATCTCCGGCGTACGCCACCAGCCCCGTCCGGACGCGCTTCACCTGCGGCTCTGATGGACAGACCAGAAACCAGAGAGAAACACACAAACACAACACCACGTACCAGGAATGAAGGAAACAGGAAGTTAAATCAAACGCATGTGGTGGGTGACAACCGCATGTCATTGGACGCGTCCAATCAGGAGGCGGAAGGGAGCGAGGCCCCGCCCATCAGGCATCCCCCCGGAGGGACATGAAAGAGAGAGGAAAAAACACAGAGAAAGAGAGAGAACACAGAACACAAGAGAGACGCCCGTTAGTGCGGCAGTCACACGGCACGGCAGACGCGCAGGGGAGGAGCCTCATTCTAACCAATGACGGCCGTCAAGCTGAAGCGTGTCATTTCCTGCAGGATCACATGTTGGTAAAGATGCTGAAATGACACGCTTCAGCTTTACCTTTACTCTACTGATACGGTCCGCCGCTGCTGCAGCCTCATATCTGCATGCAGAAAGCAGTCAGTGTGATTTACAGCGATCATCGAGGGTGTGTGTGGCGTCTGTCTTACCCAGAAGGCTCGGCGTTGCCGTCTTCTCGTCTGCTTTCGGAGGTCTCAGTCCGTTGACCGGCGCTGACGCACACGGAGGCGGCATGAGCTGTCTGCTGCTGCGCAAACAACACCACGTACAATCAATCACCGTGATCAGCTGATCAACACTGTCAGGTTTATAATATTAAATCTAAGAGTTCATTTATACGCTCATCATCACGCGTTATTCCTCCACTAGAGCTCGAGCAACGCACTAATAATAAAAAGAACAATATCATCCGTTGGTGTGGACGCTAATATAGTTATTACCATAGTTATTGTTATCATTGCAGTTATCGTTATTATCATTATAGATTAATGCAGTAAGACTCAAGAAGACGTGGTTTACAGTCAATTCGGAACAGTTATCGTTATCATCATTATATTTACTGGTATAGTTGACACTAATATAGTTATCATCATTATAGTTATCGTTAGTTATCATTATAGTTAGCGTTATAGTTTACGCTAATATAGTTATCGTTGTCATAGTTATTGTTACAGTTACTGTTATAATTTACACCAATATAGTTATCGTTATCATTATAGTTATAGTTAGTTATCGTTATTATCGTTATAGTTATTGCTAATATAGTTATTATAATTCTAATTATTATCATAGTTATTGTTATAGTTTACACTAATATAGTTATCGTTAGAGTTTTCATTACAGTTATTGTTATTATCGTTACAGTTAGCGTTATAGTTGACGCTAATATAGTTATCCTTATCGTAAGTTATTACAGTTATCGTTATTATTGATATAGTTATTAAAGTTGACACTAATATAGTGATTGTTATCGTTATAGTTATTATAGTTGACGCTTATATATTTATCATTATCACTATAGTTATCGTTACAGTTATTGTTACAGTTACTATTATTATCATAGTTATTATAGTTTATGCTAATATAGTTATCGTTATCAATAATTACAGTTATCGTTAGTTATTACAGTTATCGTTATAGTTATTATAGTTTACGCTAATATAGTTATCGTTATCATAGTTATAATAATTATAGTTATAGTTATCGTTATCATTATGGTTGACGTTAATGTAGTTATCGTTATCATTAGTTATTACAGTTATTATAGTTATTATAGTTTACACTAATATAGTTATCATTATCATTACACTAATATAGTTGTCGTTATCATTAGTTATTACAGTTATCGTTATAGTTATTAGTTGATGCTAATATAGTTTTCGTTATCATTAGTTATCGTTACAGTTAGTTATTATCGTAGTTATTATAGTTTATGCCAATATAGTTATCGTTATCATTATAATTAGTTACAGATATCGTTATTATCATTATAGTTATTATAGTTGATGCTTATATAGTTATTATAATTATAGCTATCATCATCATTATAGTTATTGTTATAGTTTACGCTAATATAGTTATCGTTATCATTATAGTTACAGATATTGTTATCATTAGTTATTATAGCTGATGCTCATATAGTTATTATAATTAGTTATCATTATCATTATAGTTATAGTTACAGTTATTATCGTTATAGTTACCATTATAGTTGATGCTAATATAATTATTATTAGTTAGCGTTATCATCATTATAGTTATCATTATACGCCAATATAGTTATTATAGTTATCGTTACAGTTATCGTTATTATCATTATACTTGACGCTAGTTATTGTTATTATCATTAGTTGTCGTTATAGTTTACACCAATATAGGGTTACACTTTATTTTTCAGTGCTGTAGTTACATTGTAATTACTCAAATAATTACTGAATACTATTAATTAACTAAATGTACTTAGTATAGTGTTACAGTTAGGGTTTTTCAATTATGCATAATTTACTGTTATTACTACAGTAATTAGAGCTTCAATCTACACCAAGAAGCAGCTCAAATAGAAGAGTTTTCATGTGTCACATGTTTTGATCACATCATTCACAGACTTACATTAGTGTGATTCAGCGTTTCATCACTGCACTGTTATTTAAAACAGTCCTGAACGCAGCATGTGCAGAGGCGTGTGTGTGTGTGTGTGTGTGTGTGTTGAAGCGTCTGACCTGTCTCTCTCTCTCACAGGCCCTGAGGAAGCAGCAGACGGGGGTCCTGACGCCTCTGAGCTGCCCACAGACATGCCTGCACCTAAATTAGTCATATGAATGGGTCCATGCTATGAGCAGAAAAACACAACAGCATTAACACACACCCTCATTTACAGACACACACACATCACTGATCTGATCATCACACACACACACACACACACACTATCACATCAAATCACTCTTATACAGAAGAGGAAAAATCACATTTATAGTCAAACATGTGAGCATTTCCCATCATTCACCACAAGAACACAAACCCTGGTGAGCTGCTGTGTGCTGACCGGCACAAACTGGTTTAGTATTTTCCCTTTCAGACAGTATTACTCCTCTAGTGATGCGGTCTAGTTAGGCGGCTCACTAGGGTTTGAGCTTTTATCTGCTGTCATTCATTACAAATAAACAGCCAAATACTCTCAGGTCCTCGTGACCCCACAGGTCACTTCATTACAGGCTCCACCCACAAACTGTCTGTCACCATGGCGACAGGACGCTGACATCACACGCACCTGCAGAAAGGGAGCAAAGCCATACGGTGATCGCGTAGCGTCCGGCATGTGCCGACAGCTCACCTGGTATCCCAGAAGGCCTCTGTCCGTCTCGTCCGGCACCTCCTCTGTGAAGCGGCGTTTCTGTGGCGGGTTGGGCGGGGCCGTGGGTTTGGGCGGAGCCACTGCAGCGGGCGGGAACGGAGCGGGAGGAAGAGTCTGGAGACAGAGAGCAACGTTTCAAGAGACGGGAGACGGATGGAGACGCACAGACGGCGAGTGCGTGAGCGCGTTACCTGTGGCGGGACGTTTGCGGGCGCGGGCGTGATGGGATACTGTGCGGTCGGGGGGGGCACGGGGGCCGGGGCCACAGGAGCCACCGGATACGGAGGAGCGACGGGCTGCGGTGGCGGCGGGACGGGCGCGGGATAGGAGGGCTGGAATCCGGCGGGAGGGTAATACGGAGGCTGCGGCGGGATTCCATTAATGACAGGAGGCTGAATGAAACCTGCTGACAGACACACACACACACACACACACATCACTGTGATGAACACAATCAAAACATGTGATCTTACAATTACTGAACTGGATTGAGCTGAATAATGATGCTGCGGTCTTTATAGATGAATTTGAGTGTGTGTAAATGTGCGCATGCATGTGTGTGAATGAGTGTGTGATTTTTTGGGAGTGAGTGTGTGTGAGTGAGTCAGTGTGAACGTGTGTTTGTGTGAGTGCGAGGGTGTGTGTGTGAGTGAGTGTGTGAGTGAGAGTGTGTGTGTGTGCGTGCAAGTATGTGTGTGATTGTGTCTGTGAGTGTGAATGTGTGTGTTTACCCTGTGTGGGCATCACACTGCTCATCTGATTCAGGAATCTAGAATACTCAGCATGAACCTGCCAGACACACACACACACACACACACACATTACAGCAGTGTTGTTTACTGTTAACAAACTATTACAAATCATTTTCATTCACTGAAATAAAGCTGAAACACAATATAAATATTAGATGATCAAACTGATCAGGATTTTTACTCTTATTGCCAAGTTTATGAAGTGATGTCACTGATTTGAGAAAAAAAAACACAAAATTACTTATTTTTAATATAAAAAGTGATTGTGGACTGGATTTTTTTTACCTTTTATCACAGTCTTGGACATGTGAAAGATTAGTAACAACATTGGTTTTGATGCATTGTTAGTTTTTAATTTTTAATTTTGATTTTAATTTTGCACAAAAGTCTTACTCTCTCTCTCTCACACACACACACACACACTATAATATACTGTTATACTCCATATAACTCCATATAAAAGCCAGAAACTAAGCTTTTTTTTTGCACAAGCCTATCTAAAGGGTTAATGGTGCCACCTGGTGATCAACTGTAAAAATTTGAAATTTTACCTCTTCCCAACAGGGAAAACCACCATCAATCAAGAATGCATGATTATATGGTGTCATGGCTTTGCAATCAAAAAATGTCGTTATAATGGAAGTCAATGGGGCAAAAACAGCCACGAACAGTAAATGAGGGAGAAAAAATTAAAATCTGATGCTGCACAAAAACTAACAATGCATCAAAACCAATGTTGTTACTAATCTTTCACATGTCCAAGACTGTGATAAATGTAAAAAAAAATCCAGTCCACAATCACTTTTTATATTGAAAATAAGTAATTTTGTGTTTTTTCCCCCCAAATCAGTGACATCATTTCAAAAACTTGGCAATAAAAGAGTAAAAATCCTGGATTTTTTTCCAACATTTAGTAGTTTTGATCAGGACTGAGGTCGATTAACACATTTATGCAAAAAAATTTGAAAAAAATATTTGTCTGATACATTTTTACAGCAGTTTAATTTAGTGGATGTTTTCATCCACGAACATAACGAAAGGCTAGTAAATTTGCCCACAGTGTATTTTTGAAGTTTTGAACATTTTCAAAGCATTTTCCCAAAATATGTATCAAAATAAGATTTGTCACCAAAAAATCATTCCATTTGCTGGAACACAGAGAAAGTTGTGGCCAAATTAAGACTCAAAAACACCCCATAGTGGATGAAAATATCCCCAACAACACATAAGGGTTAGCTCAATAAATTTTTTTTTTAAAAAAAGTAATAAAAGCAAGACCACATGACACTAAAGTGAAAATATAAAAATATAACAAATAGTATTAATAAATATAAAACATTTATAAATCATACTAGAATAACACTGATTACATCACAGATTTATTGTTTTGTTTGTTCACACTACTGTTATTTTACTTTGCATAATTTCTCATTGTGTGCAGAAAAACTGCAAACTGATGAACAGAGAGAGAGAGAGAGAGAGAGAGAGAGAGAGAGAGAGAGAGACGGTCTTACGGTCTGCAGCAGGTTTTCACAGAGGGTTTTTGCAGCAGCAAGTCCTTCAGGTTTAGGGTGACTGGAGGAACAGAGAAACTCATGAACACTGATGCTTCAACTGCCTGAACACTGTGTGTGTGTGTGTGTGTGAGAGTGTGTGTGTGTGTGTGTGTGTGTGTGTGTGAGATCTCTACACACACCTGATGTATATGTACATGGGCTCAAACGCCTCTCGTCCGGACGCAGGCTCCAGGCAGCCGGACCCTTTCCCCCTCAGGAAGACTTTGGCTCCCGTTTCTGCCTGAATGTGCTGCAGGTACGAGCAGCCCGGACCCTCCACACGCTCCTTCACGCAGAAACCCTGGACGGCCTGATCCAGACCCACAAACACCTTATCCTGCACATAATGCATCTGAACACACACACACACACACACGGGTCAGGACGGTGTGAAGCGATCGGAGGCTCTCTCTGATGTGAGTGCACATGTACTCACTCCTCCTGGAAAGTGCGCTTTGTGTGGAGCAGGGGGGATTGTGGGTGGAGCGGCGGGTCCGGGCTGCTGGTACACGGTGACCGTCGCTCCGCTGTAGGTCGAGCTGGTGGCGGCCTTCACTACACCGTTAGTAATGATCTCCTTAATCCTGTTAACGGCCTCTACACACACACACACACACACACACACACAGAGCGATGTTAAACACACACACACACACACACACACACACACGTGATCCTCAGAATGAAACTCATCCATCAGTGGCGTCACTCACTGTCCACTAAGTCTCTGGTTTGTCCCTGCACATGCAGATAGAGCGGACGGTCACTGCGGAGAGATGGACAGAGATGCATTAATACGGGAAGATTAGACTGATCCGAAGCTCGAACAGAACTGGATGTTCACGTAAAGGCCGTCAGTGTCACGGTCGGATGAAACGGAGCGTCTCACCTGGGCAGCGCTTTGCTCTTCTCCTCCGCTGACATGTAGCGCCCCCTGGTGGACACGGCAGCGCCGCTCACTCTGCTGATCTGTGTGGAGATTGAGAAGAATCAAGGACTGAGGAAAGCACCTGACGACAGAAGGCAGACACACGGCCTGTTCCTGCTCTCACCTCGTCTTGAGTCTGTCCGCGGGTCAGCAGGTTCCGACAGGTCAGCGGGACGTCGTTTATCTCCACCTCTGCCACCACCAGGTCATCTTTCACCTTATTCCCACCGACACCTGCAACCTACACACACTTCCTGTCTTTAACTTATTAATGCATGTTTGCTCCTCATATTCACTGTTAGTGTTTGAGAGTTTCTCGCTTCATTTTGAACCGTTTGTTTTAAAGTGTCACAATGGCAACTAACTGAAATAAGTGACATAATTTTTAATCCAAAAGTGTGCTCATTCAGATAAACACGTATAGATTATCGAATGTTTACTTCAAATATCTTTATTTAACAGTATTTTTTTCTATTTTTACTCATAATAGGATGATGTGAGCATTTTGGAGCGCTAAATTCTCACACGCAATGTCTGTTTCATTCATACTCGACACCAGAGGGCGCCCTCGTGCAGAAACACAAGTGAGACTCATAGGAGTAATAAAACTTATGATGTTCCAGGAAATCCCTTATATGGACGTCCAGCAATCGCTGCAGCTGAATCAAATGCAGATGACTGATCGAA
Organism: Megalobrama amblycephala; assembly: GCF_018812025.1. Classification (NCBI taxonomy): domain Eukaryota; kingdom Metazoa; phylum Chordata; class Actinopteri; order Cypriniformes; family Xenocyprididae; genus Megalobrama; species Megalobrama amblycephala. The sequence goes on from NC_063056.1 coordinate 39,862,349, forward strand.
CATGAAGCCATTAGCTGTGTTTCCATCTAAAGTTGTGAATTTAAAATTGGAATATCATATAAAGCAGCATTTCCATCTAGTGAGCCGAAGAGAACAAAATCATCACTTCCTGTTTTTACTTTTTAAACGCATTTTGCCGTTTCCATCCAGCGTTTTTTTTTTTTTTTAATGCAATATATTCCAAAATGTGCATAAAAACAGGTGGATGGAAAGAGCTATTGTGACAATATGTGCGCTCTTTAAGCCACCTCGGTTATTTTCATAAGAATAATGTATATTTATAACTGTATAGAATACTATAAAATAATATAATTTCCTGTTAAAGGATTAGTTCAGTTCTGAATTCAAAGATGTTCATCCAAGATGTTCGTCTTTCTTTCTTCAGTCGTAAAGAAATGAAGGTTTTTGATGAAATCATTCCAGGATTTTTCTCCATATAGTGGACTTCACTGGGGTTCAACGGGTTGAAGGTCCAAATGTCAGTTTCAGTGCAGCTTCAAAGAGCTCTACATGATCCCAGACGAGGAATAAGAGTCTAATCTAGAGAAACCATCAGACATTTTCTAAAAAAAATAAACATTATATACTTTTTAACCACAAATGCTCGTCTTGCACTGCTCTGTGATGCTCCACGCATGACGTAATCATGTTGGAAAGGAAGGAGGAAGTACCGATCCAGTGTTTACAAAGTGAACGTCAAAGACTAAGTCAAACGACCTTTACAAAAAAAGGTAAAACAACGAAGTCAGACGATTTTGAAGTTGGAGGAGAAAATGAGTTTTTTGCGGTACTTCCTCCTTCCTTTCCAACATGATTACGTCATGCGTGGAGCATCACAGAGCAGTGCAAGACGAGCATTTGTGGTTAAAAAGTATATAATGTTTATTTTGTTTAGAAAATGTCCGATGGTTTCTCTAGATGAGACTCTTATTCCTCGTCTGGGATCATGTAGAGCTCTTTGAAGCTGCACTGAAACTGACATTTGGACCTTCAACCCGTTGAACCCCAGTGAAGTCCACTATATGGAGAAAAATCCTGGAATGATTTCATCAAAAACCTTCATTTCTTTTCCACTGAAGAAAAAAAAAGACATGAACATCTTGGATGACATGGAGGAGAGTAAATTATCAGGAAAATTTAATTCTGAACTGAACTAATCCTTCACGTGTAGGCTATAATTGTTAATTTTGAATGCAATGATGTGATTCTTTGAAAACAAAAAAACAAAATAAACTAAGTAAAGTTGAATTTGACTGATAGCTTTATTTATTCAAGATTTCTATAGACATTATAATATACTGTTATTGTGAATTCTTTTGGCCACAGTAAGTGTCTGATATCTTAACAGCCCTAAAGTGAATATATATACGTTTCATAAACATATGGACTGACTTTATCTGCAGGCGCGGCGCTGCTGATCTGAGACGGCTTCAGTTTGCCTTTGGCCACCAGCATGGCGTTGATCTTGGCAGCGACGGCGGCAGCAGCGTCCAGAGCTCCAGTGGGAGCAGAACCTCCATCCGCCTCTCCAGACGACACCGGGCCGGCCTGGTCCCATTTACTGCGCCGTCTGACACACACACAACATCAACCATCACCATCATCATCATCATCATCAATGTTCACCTGCAGGACCTCAAACTCAGATCATCAGCTGTCAATCAAACACTAGTTTCATCACTCCAGATCCTGGACCAATCAGCTTCCAGAACTTCACTGAAGAGCTGAACCACAGTACTTCTGACGTGTACCATAGTAATGTTTGTTTATACTTCACACTGTTCTCATCACAGTATTACCATGGTACTGTTAAAACGTCAAAAAACTCGACAGAGGCGTTCATGTGAAGATATCTGAACATACTGCTGATTAATTGTTCTGTGTTTCTGGTTCGTTATGTAACACCCGCCATTAGCAGCGACACACACACACACACACACACACACACACACACACACACACACACACACACACACACACACACACACACACACTTACCCGCCGCTGTGCGGGACACCGAATGACATCTGTTGTGTTGAGTTGATGTTTCTGATCACGGTGAATCGAACAGAACCGATCCGCTGCTGACGCTCGAGCAGACACACCATCCAACGGAAGCAAAGCCGTCTGCGTCACTTCCGCTAACATCGCGCATGCGCAGCATCCATCTGACAAACTCCCTTCACAAATGTTTTTTTTTAAATTTGTTTTAATTTTTATTATTAATGCAAAAATGACAGTCAACAGAATACAAAGGGGAAAAATAAGTCAATAATTTGCTATTTGACAGAAAAATATGAATAAGTTAAAGTAAACCCTCGCGAATGTTTTGTTAGATCATCGATCGAAAATTAATTGTTTTGAGAATTTGATTTGCGTTAATGTAAATTATGAATATTATGCATATATTATATTACACTCTAAAAAATGGTGGGTTAGAAATAACCCAGGTTGGGTTGAAAATGGACAAACCCATAGGTTAGGTTAAATATTTGACCCAACCTGCTGGGTATTTGATTTAAAACATCTAACGTTATTGATTAAAAAGTACTATTTGGCTGGCTTGAAATTAACCCAAAATATGTTGGAAATGAACATTTATTAATAATTTTAATGAATAATAATTAAACAATAAATATTTATTAAGTTGCTTATTAAATAATGTTCATCTTTTGATTATTATTGTTGCCTCTAGTAACTTAATTGTGTGTCTGATTTTTAATTTCCAACCTATTTTGGGTTCATTTTAAGCCAGTAGTTGAGTTAAATAAAACTACTCAGCAAACATTTAACCCAACTGTTGGATTAAAAGGTTAGTTCACCCAAAAATGAAAATAATGTCATTATTACTCACCCATGATAAGGATCGCGTGTCAAACCGCCAAACGGCTGAAATCACGTGACTTTGGCGCTTCGAACCTCTGATTCGACACAAAAGATTCATAACGCTCCGAAGCTTCCTGAAGCAGTGTTTTGAAATCGGCCATCACTAAATAAGTCGTTATTTTGTTTTTTTGGCGCACCAAAAATATTCTCGTGGCTTTATAATATTAATATTGAACAACTGTACTCACATGACCTGATTTAAATATGTTTTTAATACATTAATGGATCTTGAGAGAGGAAATGTCATTGCTGGCTATGCAGGCCTCACTGAGCCATCGGATTTCATCAAAAATATCTTAATTTGTGTTCTGGAGATGAATGAAGGTCTTACGGGTGTGGAACAGCATGAGGGTGAGTAATTAATGACATTATTTTCATTTTTGGGTGAACTAACCCTTTAAAACAACCCAATCACTGGGTTTGTCCATTTTCAACTAAACTTGGGTTGTTTTTAACCCAGCATTTTTAGTTACTTATATACCTAGATTGCATCTGGTTCTGGACAATAAACAAACAAACAAAAATAAGGTTTATTCTGTTTTAAATGTGTTTTCTTTGCTGTTTCAGTACTCATTCATCATCATGTTTGTCACCAGCAGGTGGAGCTAAAGTCACGTGAAGGTTTTGGACTCATCTGTGGAAGATTACAGGCTGTTTGAAATGCTTCATTAATGTGTGTACTTTGTTTTTTAGGGAGCATTGCTGTATTGATGTGTTTCATTCAAAAATCAAGCTGAAAATCTATACTGAAGAAAATAAATCATAAGTAATGTTACTTAAGCAGGTTATTATGGTATATTAATAGTAAAATTAACTTGAAAACACTTTTTACATTCAAATAATTTCTTTTAGATTCCAAAAAAGACCAGTTTTCATTCAATTTTTCTTTTTTGTGAAAAAGTCAAGTTCCACAGCAAAGCTTGACATGAAAAAAATATAAAAATATATATTTATTAAAACAATGCTACACTGGGTAACCCTAATCCTAACTTTGCAGACATTCAGCTATAAAATAATACAATTTTCAGTAATAAAATAGAAAAAAACCGCATAAATGTAATTTATGTTTATTTATTTGTTTGTTTGTTTGTTTTGTTTTTTAAAATAAATATTTAAAGAATCACTTTTGCTTAAAGAATCAAGTGAAAATGTATATTCCTGCATCAGGTTTTCGAAGAAGCTTTCATGAATATTAATTAAAACACAGTGAAGTCACCCGTCAGTCAGGATCAGGAACACATCCACCACAAGAGATAAAAACACTGAGCTAATGTAGGAGGAAAGGACCAGCAGGAGGCAGCAGAGTCTATTTGAACGTAAATCTTTGTTTATTTGCTCTTTATTTGTACAACATGAGAAATTATTTGCCATCACGGAGAAAGATTCCCTCTATGAACAGAAAACAGATCCCTGATTGAAGGCTTTGACCAGGAGCCTCGTCCCGTCACCCGAATCACTAACAGAACCGCTGCTTTGCTTTTTACATGAAACAACTCAATCACATCAAGGAATAAACAACGTCTTTGGAAAGACAGATGTAAAGAAACTTTACTTAATAACAGGGCGTTCATATTTCCAAGCACAAATATATACAATAAATTAATATTCACCAAACATTTGCATAACCACTTAGTGCATGGCTCAAGATTTCCTGAGAATAGTTGCAAAAAAAATTAAAAATAAACTAAGGCAGCTTGACCTTTTTACATACAAAATTCAGCGAAGTACTTAATATTCATGATGCAAAGAGTTTTTGAAGAAATTGAGGATTTACAATCATCATCATTGGTGACTAATGAACAAGACAATATTTCACAACACAAAGATTCCATTTTAGTGCAAATAAACCTCTTTGGGTAATTTCCCTACTGTCAGCAGTACAGTAACATACACCAGACGAAAATCCCAGAATTCATCCCGACACGCTTCCCATGAGGATGGGCGCGTGTCTTATAGCTTTGATAATCAAGAGAAGGTCAAAGAGCGAAAAGAAGGCGGCTAAAGCTATAGTATGATGTCATTAATGACTAATTTTTCATGTAATGCAAATAATTTTATTATCTCAAAAAATATCTCAGATATGTATATTTGCTTCAAGAAAGGCAAGGCTCCTCCTCATTTCATTCTGTCTGTTCTGTGCTGGTCATCGGAGGCGATTGTACTTTTAATCAGAAATTCAATGTGCAAAACTTGCAAATAGAGGACGTTTGAATCTCAGTTCTCTACAGCACCTGAGCGGTTATATGTGCGTTTGCACACGTTACATCTGATCAGGCTTCACGTCGCGTCTACCTGAGGCCATTACGAGAAAAAAAGGCAGAACCGATTCTAGACCAGAGGAGTCGCTCCAACTGAACTCAAAGAATCAAGGAGTCGCTCCGACTGAACTCCAAGACTCAAGGAGTCGCTCCGACTGAACTCCAAGACTCAAGGAGTTGCTCCGACTAAAGACTCAAGGAGTCGCTTCGACTGAACTCCAAGACTCAAGGAGTCGCTTCGACTGAACTCAAAGAATCAAGGAGTCGCTCCGACTGAACTCCAAGACTCAAGGAGTCGCTTCGACTGAACTCCAAGACTCAAGGAGTCGCTCCGACTAAAGACTCAAGGAGTCGCTTCGACTGAACTCCAAGACTCAAGGAGTCGCTCCGACTAAAGACTCAAGGAGTCGCTCCAACTGAACTCCAAGACTCAAGGAGTCGCTCCGACTAAAGACTCAAGGAGTCGCTCCGACTGAACTCAAAGAATCAAGGAGTCGCTCCGACTGAACTCCAAGACTCAAGGAGTCGCTCCGACTAAAGACTCAAGGAGTCGCTCCGACTGAACTCAAAAACTCAAGGAGTCGCTCTGACTGAACTTAAAGACTCAGGGATTCACTCGGACTGAACTTAAAGACTCAAGGAGTCGCTCCAACTGAACTCAAAGACTCAAGGAGTCGCTCCGACTAAAGACTCAAGGAGTCGCTCCAACTGAACTCCAAGACTCAAGGAGTCGCTCCGACTAAAGACTCAAGAAGTCGCTCCGACTGAACTCCAAGACTCAAGGAGTCGCTCCGACTGAACTTAAACACTCAAGGAGTCATTCCAACTCAAGACTCAAAAAGTTGTTCAATCAGAGCAACTCCTTGAGTCTTTAGTCGGAGCGACTACTTGAGTCTTGAAGCGACTCAAGACTCTAGGAGTCACACCAACTGAACTCAAAGACTCGGACTGAAGGAAGCTTCGTAAGGAAGAGAAGATGCAGAATAACCAAAGCGCCTCAACCAGGAAAGTCACAATAAATATCAAACCGACAAATAAATAAATAGAATAGTATACAAAAGAATTCTCCATCCTGCCGTGTCACCATCTTTAAAGGAAACGAGTGCGCAGGAAAACCAGATGCGTTCTCTAAATTCAGGATGAAATCAAGCTCATCCTCCCAAACAAACGTAAACGAAAATCAAACAAATGCGTCCGATTAAGATTCTCAAGCCCCATCAGAGCATTTGAACACAGTCCTGAAAGCCCTTTAAATGTGTGAGAACTGAGACCTGGTCCATTTTAAGTCTTTCTCTCAAAGACAACAGACAGAGAAAAAAAAACATTTTAAAGGCTACAAATATCTGAAAAATTCACTGACATATAATTAATCTCAGTTAAGTCCAAACTAACCAATATTCTTTGGTATGAAAGGAAATTCTATCATTCGAAGGAAAAAAAAAATTCCAAACTCATTTTATTTGGAAAAGGCTAAATTTAAGAGCAGCTACAGTAGATTCCCCTTCATGGTATCCTGAGCGCCTGTAGGTGGCGATATGTCCCATCCAGAGGAAGGCCACGCCCCTCTCTGCCTCTAGCTGCTTCATTTGCATTCTTAATTCATTCAGTTGTTAGTTTTTAAATCAGGTTTGTTCAATCACTCGAATGTGTTCGAATGTTGCATAGCGTGAACATCAACCTCGCAGAACATTAACAAGACGAATCTCCAAAAACAGTCAATTTGGATTCATACAAAACCACATACCGCAGAAAAAAAGCAGATCTGACCAACAAAACAAAGACCCTGCGTGATTCTTCATGAGCTCCACCAGCACCAGAAACAGAAGATGATGCGACTACACCGCTGATATATGATGGAACACACACACACACACACACACACACACACACACACACACGTCACTCTTCCTCCTCGCCAGCAGCTTCCTGCTCCTCATCCTCCTCCTCCTCCTCTTCCCACGTTCTATGTGCGACCGAGCCGCTCCCGTGCGGAGACGAGCCTCCTTCGGCTTTATCCAGGGATTTTCCCACCGGCCCCGAGACCGCCCGCCACAGCAGCTCCGGGAAGGGCATCCGAGCGGCGGCCAGCAGCGGGACACCCGGCATGGGAATGCCGTGGCCCTCGAGGAGCCCCGCGACGGCACTCATGTGATCCGGGTGCTGCTGATGGAGGCCGAAGGATTCCGAGGGCGGAGATGTGCCGGGTTCAGGCCCGGTTCCACGGCGAGGCCGGCGCGTTCGGAGCTCCAGGCAGCTGTGGCCCTTCCGGTGCCGCTGCAGATGGTCCTCGCGGGCGAAAGCCTTGTGGCAGAGCGGGCACTCGAACGGCCGGTCGCCGCTGTGCAGCGAAAGATGGTTCTTCAGGTCGTAGGAGTGCAGGAAACGCGCGGGGCAGCTGGGACACGGATACGGCCGCTCGCCCGTGTGCTTCCGCATGTGGATCTTCAGCTTGTCGTTCCTGAGATGAGAAATAAGAGGGATTAACTGCAACATTCTGGCCGTGACAAACACAGGCAAATACACTCCTGAAACTGTGAATCAGAGCAAATTTCCCTAACAATTACAAAGATTAAAATTAAAATCTTTTAATCAAATATTTTATTCAAATAAGGCTCAATAAGGCAGCCGCTGATCGTACCGTGTGAAGCGGACGCCGCAGGCCGTGCACTGGAACGGTTTCTCGCCCGTGTGTGTTCTCATGTGACGCGGCAGCTTTCCCGCTCCGTGGATGATCTTCTGGCAGACGGGACACTGCTGTGGCGTCTGAGACTTCCTCTTCCTGCCGCTCACGGCTGCTGCTCCGCCCCCTCCTCCGTCCCCCTGTTGTGATTGGCTGTGGTGGGGCGTGGCCCGCCCCTGCGCACCAGACTCCTCCTCCTCTGAGGGCGTGTCTTCGGGTCTGTATGGAATCAGGGTGGATTCATTCGGCCAGTGCGCACCTCCGTTCATTAGCAGCCCTCGGTGGGCCTGTCCGGCCGCGGGCGGAGGGTTTCCTTCTCGCCCTTGCGTGGGAAGCAGGCCGTACTCTGGAGTGTCCTCAGACGCCGAAGGCATGAAACTCACCGGTCTGGCGGGGGACACGGCTCGGGCCACGGAGCACCGATCCTGCTTGCGTCGAGACGGCAGCCGCTCCGCCTCCTTCACGGGGTCCGTCGGATCGTCGTCCGCCTCGCCCAGAATGTCCCTGCAGGCGTCCGCCACGCACTGGATGCCCAGCAGCTGCGCGCCCTTCAGAACCTCCCTCATGCCCGAGCTGCGGATGGTCAGCGTGGCGGTGTAGGCGAACTCCAGCAGCGCGGCCAGCGCGTCAGGCGACACACAGTCCAGCTGGCACACGCTGCAGCTGTCGCCCACGCCCTCGCCTCCATCCTCGCCCTCCTCCGCACCGAACAGACGCCGGAAGTACAGGCTGACGGCGGCCATGACGGAGCGGTGTGTGGGGTATCGTGCGCCGCGTGAGGTCAGCGTGAGGTCACAGAGCAGCCCGGTCCGCCGCTGCGCGTTGAGACGGGACAGCAGCTCATTGCTGTGCTCCGGGAAGGGGATCCCGATTAGACCGTCCTCTCCTGGAGACATCGCCACCTACAGGCATAGAGGAAACACACGTGTCAGTGGTGTACACTGCTTTAAACAACATTGTTTTTTTTCATGCACTGGTCAATTTTGAGATTTTAGGCTATTTTGAAGAAAACATGCAAAATACACATTTAAGTCTTTATTTTATTGCACTTTATCTATTTGCATCTGTAGATTTCAATCAAGGCCGTGAGTCATAAATCTCCACTTCAGCAGCTTCACACACACCAAACTTTACAGTTTTGTTAATTTCTATATTCTGAAGGTTTGTTCATACATCATTCGCATGATTTATACAACATTTCACATGGTGAAAATGTGTTTGTTTTCTGGCTGCTGACAGTATTTTCTGATTTATGGAGTTATAGAAAGAAATCCAAAATTCCCTCTGTAAAAACCTTTAATATGTCAACAGAATCACAATTATAAACCTGCTTTATCCAATGTTCAAATTTCTGTTCTGGAAATCTATGCAAATGAGTGCATATTTAATTAGAGTCCCTCATTTGCATATTTAAACAGACAAAGCCGCATGACATTTTCAGAAAACTTGAAATACATTTTTTTCTGAAATTCTTAATGTAATGTAATTAAATATGCAAATGAGTACATATTTAATTAGTCTCTCATTTGCATATTTAAACAAACAAAGGCGCATGACATTTCAGAAAACTTGAAATAATTTTTTCCCGCAATTCTTAATGTAATCTTAATGTGATGTAATTGAATATGCAAATGAGTCTCTCATTTGGATATTTAAACAAACAAAGCCGCATGACATTTTTCAGAAAACTTGAAATACATTTTTTCCCGAAATTCTTAATGTAATGTAATTAAATATGCAAATGAGTACATATTTAATTAGAGTCTCTCATTTGCATATTTAAACAAACGAAGCCGCATGACATTTTTCAGAAAACTTGAAATACATTTTTTTTCCGAAATTCTTAATGTAATGTAATTAAATATGCAAATTAGTCTCTCATTTGCATATTTAAACAAACAAAGCCGCATGACATTTTTCAGAAAACATGAAATACATTTTTTCCCGAAATTCTTAATGTAATGTAATTAAATATGCAAATGAGTACATATTTAATTAGAGTCTCTCATTTGCATATTTAAACAAACGAAGCCGCATGACATTTTTCAGAAAACTTGAAATACATTTTTTTTCCGAAATTCTTAATGTAATCTTAATGTGATGTAATTAAATTTGCAAATGAGTCTCTCATTTGCATATTTAAACAAAGCCGCATGACATTTTTCAGAAAACTTGAAATACATTTTGTTTTTAATTCTTAATGTAATCAATCAACTGGGAAAGTATGATGATACTTAGTTAGTTATTATGAGTTATTTCTTCACCCTGCCTTAAAAACCCTTCTCACATTTCCAG
>NC_063056.1:39877467-40014433 GCF_018812025.1 Megalobrama amblycephala
TCCATCCAAGTGCACTGAGGATGCGAAAGAGAAATCAATTTGGAGTTCGCGAGCTATAACGCGCCTCTCTCTCTCTCTGTGCGCGCGCGAGCCTGGTATGTATGTGCGTCATGTGCGCACCGATAACAGCGCTGCGTGCGATACCGAATTAAATCCTCTTTCCTCTTCAACCACTACTAATCTGGGTTTATAATCTTATAGCCAAAATATCGCCATATAACAGAGGTAGCGTTTTTTCTTGCCACCAGTTCAGTGACCGTTTGCTCCGCATCCATCTACCCGTTCTCTGCGCTGCACACCGGAAAAGTCATGACCGTGCGCGCCACACGTGACACTGCCTAAACTGAAACTTACTGCTCTTCTTTTTATTAGCGGTGTATAAAATGGGCAAACAGCTCTCAGATAATGGGTTGTTGTGTCCACACATGTATTTTTTTATTTATTTATTACCTTATTATTATTTTATTTCAATAAAATCGCAGCATTTTGCGTCATATAATCGCACAAGCTTGACATCGCGATTGCGATTGCGATATGATTAATCGTGCAGCTCTAGAACTTGGACTGTTTCTGATTTGTTCTGAATTTGGATTGTTTCGGTTCTGAATTTCAAACTAGATCTGTTCTGTACTTACATTTTTATCTGCTCTGAATTTAAACTAGATTTGTTCTGAATTTGAACCAGTTCTGTTATAAATTTAAATTAGATCTGATCTGAATTTGAGCTACATTTGTCCTGAATTTAAATTGGATTGGTTCTGAATTTCGAACTAGATCTGTTCTGAACTTCAATTGGATCTGCTCTGAATTTAAACTAGATCTGTTCTGAACTTCAATTGGATCTGCTCTGAATTTAAACTAGATTTGTTCTGAACTTCAATTGGATCTGCTCTGAATTTAAATTGGATCTGATCTGAACTTCAATTGGATCTGCTCTGAATTTAAATTGGATCTGATCTGAACTTCAATTGGATCTGCTCTGAATTTAAATTGGATCTGATCTGAACTTCAATTGGATCTGCTCTGAATTTAAATTGGATCTGATCTGAACTTCAATTGGATCTGCTCTGAATTTAAATTGGATCTGATCTGAACTTCAATTGGATCTGCTCTGAATTTAAATTGGATCTGATCTGAACTTCAATTGGATCTGCTCTGAATTTAAATTGGATCTGATCTGAATTTCGAACTAGATCTGTTCTGAACTTCAATTGGATCTGCTCTGAATTTAAATTGGATCTGATCTGAACTTCAATTGGATCTGCTCTGAATTTAAATTGGATCTGATCTGAACTTCAATTGGATCTGCTCTGAATTTAAATTGGATCTGATCTGAACTTCAATTGGATCTGCTCTGAATTTAAATTGGATCTGATCTGAACTTCAATTGGATCTGCTCTGAATTTAAATTGGATCTGATCTGAACTTCAATTGGATCTGCTCTGAATTTAAATTGGATCCGATCTGAATTTCGAACTAGATCTGTTCTGAACTTCAATTGGATCTGCTCTGAATTTAAATTGGATCTGATCTGAATTTAAATTGGATCTGATCTGAATTTTGAACTAGATTTGTTCTGAACTTGGATTGTTTCGGTTCTGAATTTCAAACTAGATCTGTTCTGTACTTAAATTTTTATCTGCTCTGAATTTAAACTAGATTTGTTCTGAATTTGAACCAGTTCTGTTATAAATTTAAATTAGATCTGATCTGAATTTGAGCTACATTTGTCCTGAATTTAAATTGGATTGGTTCTGAATTTCGAACTAGATCTGTTCTGAACTTCAATTGGATCTGCTCTGAATTTAAACTAGATTTGTTCTGAACTTCAATTGGATCTGCTCTGAATTTAAACTAGATTTGTTCTGAACTTCAATTGGATCTGCTCTGAATTTAAACTAGATTTGTTCTGAACTTCAATTGGATCTGCTCTGAATTTAAACTAGATTTGTTCTGAACTTCAATTGGATCTGCTCTGAATTTAAATTGGATCTGATCTGAACTTCAATTGGATCTGCTCTGAATTTAAACTAGATCTGTTCTGAACTTCAATTGGATCTACTCTGAATTTAAATTGGATCTGATCTGAACTTCAATTGGATCTGCTCTGAATTTAAATTGGATCCGATCTGAATTTCGAACTAGATCTGTTCTGAACTTCAATTGGATCTGCTCTGAATTTAAATTGGATCTGATCTGAATTTTGAACTAGATTTGTTCTGAACTTGGATTGTTTCGGTTCTGAATTTCGAACTAGATCTGTTCTGTACTTAAATTTTTATCTGCTCTGAATTTAAACTAGATTTGTTCTGAATTTGAACCAGTTCTGTTATAAATTTAAATTGGATCTGCTCTGAATTTGAACTAGATTTGTTATTAATTTAAATTAGATTGTTTCGGTTCTGAATTTTTAAACTAGATCTGTTATGAACTTGAATTGGATCTGCTCTAAATTTAAATGGGATCTGATCTGAATTTAAACCGGATCTGCTCTGGATCAGCTGGATCTCATCCGTTCCTCCACAGATTCCATAATATAGCACATTTCATACACGACAGTAATTCAAAGTACTTTACATAAAGAGGAAACAAATACATAAGAATAAAATTGTAATGCATAAGAAAATAAAAATAACAGTAAAAACATCCCTATCTGGATGGAAGAGTCAGGGAGTTTCAGTCAGAATAACTCAACTTTGTTTTCCATCAGAGTGGATTTAAATGGATCTTTAATTTAATTTAAGTTATCCTCTGCATGAGGAGTACCCTTACAGACAAATCTTCCTGGACTAACTCTGTCAGAGCTCCATCCAGGGATAACTCAGAACTGTCCCGATAACACACAATAATCACACACTGCAAATATCAGACGTCAGATTAAACATACAGTCTGGATCAGCTAAACCGTCTCTTCACAAGGAAATGCTCTATGAACTCACTGCTACTGAAAGTCATATAAACATGTTGCTTTGTTTATTAATAATGAATTTTTTGCCATTGCAGCAAGAAAACATTTCTGACAGAAACCCAGAAACGTCAGAGAAAACCTGGAAAATCTGTGATCCAGCAAATCAAGAGCTGATGAAGCAGTACAGCCGTTCCCATCACTCACGCAATTACAACTGATCACGCATACAATTAATGAATCATAAAAACTTAATTTCTGTAAGTTTAGAGAAAACATAACAGAGCAGTTAAAACAGCACAAAACCTGATGAATGAGAGAGTTTCTGTCTCAGGGTGAAAAAAAGAGGACAAATAATAATAGTGTGAACATCATTATTGTGTCTCTTTTTCCTCATTACAAAAAGTGTTGAAACTTTCAATTTTGTGACAATTTCACTGCCCCTTTACACTAAAAATACATTTATATAATACAAAGTATTAGGAAAATTCTGCTTTGCACTTTTTTACAGAACTTGAAAAAGACATTTATATTGATGTTTGCATCACAAAATATGTCATTCATTTAAAGATGTTTTTAAAGAATATTTATGAAATGAATTTACAGTTGATAAAAGTGAAAACCGATCATCATTTACTCGCCCTCATGCCGTTTTCTTCTGTGAAACATAAATGAAGATATTTTTAAAAATGTCTCAATGTTATACAGTGAAAGTCAATGTTCAGTTCGCTAAAGTTTCTCAAAATATCAGAAGAAACAAAGTCGTGCAGGTTTGAACGTCATGAAGGAGAGTAAATGATGAGACTTTCGGTCCAAAAAGTAAAAAATGAATATCACACATAATATGAAAAGTCCACATCACACATTATAGTAAAATGCCACGATGGGATCTCGATCTCTATCATTATGTCAAATCTGTGAGCGAGGTGTGATTTTTGACGAGTTCCAGACGGCTGTCCTGAATCACCAGCTCAAACACATGAAACACCGTGAATCAGCTTTCTTACATAACACACACACACACACACACACACACACACCACATGATGATGGCCTAAATTTAACCCCCTTCTGCCCAATGACAAACAGCATACAGTAAAGACATGTTCATTCTGACAAGAATCACCCACATCTTTCTGCTCATCGCTCTTTCTTTTCTCAAGTTCTCTGTCACGCTTTCATCACATGTTCTGTGGCTGTCGTTCGTCTCACAGGATTTACTTATTTTACAATCATTAAAAGGTCCATCTGAGAGAAGGAAAATGTGTTAAACAGCAGTGGTACACTCAGACCATGTGACCGAGACGACATCAGCATCACATCAGAACAAAAACACAACTAAAAACAGCGTGTGTAAATTTCATTCGATCTGAGGAGTGATTCTGTGAAGGCAGTCGGTCGTATGGAAATAAAATATCTGTGATCTTGAGTCTATTTTCTGTTTGTGTCACAGCGGATTCTCACGTCCCACTGCTGCTCTGACAGCTCACTTGTGTTCTTCCCCTCTCACAATACGACAATATGGTTTCCTCAACGCGTTCTCGACATCATGTGTGTGATGTGTGTGTGTTTTGTGTTGTGTTGTGTGTGTGTGTGTGTGTGTGTGTGTGTGCAGCACTGAGACCAGTTTTCCATCAGAACACACATGACATCAGGAAGCAATGAAGGGGAAAATCTGAGATTCTAGCAGGAAGATGAACACAACACACACACACACACACACACACACACACACACACACACACACACACACACACACTTCACTTCAACTTACTCATCGGTCTCTGTGCAACTACATGCCACAGAAACACAGAAACAGCTTCAGTTTGAAAACTGACAACAACAGTTGATGGAAAATCTCAAAAATAAACAATTCAACCACAAACGGCAACTTACATTTGAAGAGTCACTGTGTTTTTAGGTCTACAGGTCTGTTATATATATATATATATATATATATATATATATATATATATATATATATATATATATATATATATATATATATATACACACACACTGTAAAGAATTGTTGGTTTAACTTAAAAAAGTAAGTTAACTGGTTGCCTTAAATTTTTAATTTCAATTAAGTCAAAATTTTGAGTCAATACGATGAAAGCGATTGGTTTAATCAACAGAAACTCAAAATGTTGTTATTTGAACTACATTAATTATGTAAGTTGATTTGACAAAACAACAAATGTTATAACAAATCATGAAAATATTTTTTAGTGTATATATATACACACACACACACACACACTTTAAGATGACACTTTATTACTTATATTACTTAAGTGTCTTAATGTAGTCTAAACTAAATTTTAAATCACACACACACTAAGAGATTTCACAGTGATTTATATTAGTAAAACTAAAAGTAACTAACTCAAAGAAACCTTTGAGAGATTGATGAAACACACACACACACACGTTAAGATGAATTGATTGTTTTATTCCTCATTTTTAAGTTGCTTTGAATAAAATCATCTGCTAAATGCAAATGTAAATTTCAGTGCACTAATAACACTAAAAACACTGAAGCTTCAGGCACTTTCTGAAACATAAATTACTGTAAATAACAAAATAAACATGTTTTGGCCAGATTTACATACAAACAAAAATAACAGAAACAAAACATTTTGTAAGAGCAAATTGAAATCCGTTTCATATTCAGCAATTTGATAATGTTTTTGAATTAAAAAAATCAATAAAAGAATGGCTTTGACAAAGGAAGCGCAGAAGCACTCGAGGTCTGAAGGAAACGAGAGTCGTGTTGTGTTGGTAGCGTACGCCACGCTCTCGCTCAGCTCCTCGTGCTCCTCTGGGAGAAGAGAGTGTGTTCGTGACTACAGGCTTTATTGAGGGTGGAAGAACAGACGATCAGCTCGAAAACATTCACACCGACGGAGAGTCCCTGTAAAGCTTCAGAAACCAGAAAACTTCCAGCAAACAGAACATGTTGAAAATCAAACTTATTACTGATAGAATTAGCGTGAGGAACTTTGAAAAGTATTCATCTAAATTATAATTTTCTAAAAATATCAGCATCACAATTTTTCATTTCAATTACATTTAAATAGGTATTATAATAAATTAGCTTTTAATAAAGCATGTTTTTTTTAGATTGTTACAATATTTTAACTGCATGTTGTTTATTCTAAAATATTTTATGTATTTACTAAAAAATAAAATCTAAATGTGTGTTTGCTGATATTTAGAAATGATGCAGCGCTTTAGTGTTCGTCACGATGAACAACTTTTTTTTGTTTTTTTGTTTTTTTTACACATAATTAATACTGGGCAGAAATCTTAAAATTAATGCTTGTTTTAAAACATTTATTTGTAAGAGTGCAAAAGTCAATGTACCGATACTGTGAGGTGAGCTAGAAAAATATGATTCGTTGAGAAGTTCAGCAGAGATTCTTGAGGTAAAAATGTCCTGAGAAAGATCTTCTGCACACACACACACACACACACACACACACACACACACACACACACACACACACACAAAGGCTGGAAGAGAGGAGAGGGTTTTCTGTTCTCGGTGCGCTGCGGTAACTGAAAGTAGGCCATTGAGTCGTTGCATCGGGGAGTTTTTGAACGAGGGACGCTTCATTATTAATGTGGAGCTGAGGCTGGAAGAGACACACTGCACACGCTCACTGCGTCCCTCCAGCACTTCCTGTGTCCGTGTCCTGCTGAGAACGACCGCCAACATCAGTCCATTGGCTCATTACATCATCATCATCATCATCATCATCATCATCAAGATCACTGACGCATGAAACACCGATAACATGGACCGCTCAAACTTTGTTAATGTGCACAATAAAATCATGAAAAAACCCACAATATTAACAAAAATCAATGCAGCAAAAATCTCTCTTCATCATCATCATCATCATCTGATACAGTGTAACATGAATCATCTATAAAAACTTGACTGATGTGCGCAAATTTAAAAAGAACGTTGGAATCAAACAAATTTGGACCCCATTGCCTTTTATTATAAAAAACACAAAATATCTTTTTTGTGTTTCACAGAATAATTATATATTTTAATATACTTATCTTAAACGCTATTTTTTAAAGATCATGTACATTGTTATTATTGTTATTATGTAAATTCATCTTCATCAATGGAATGTGTTGTTTAAGCGTAACAGAGTTTTCCTGAATTCTGATGGGAAATATTTATACTGATAAAAAGCAGAAAAGAAGTCGTCACACCAAAGCTGCAGAAATAAGTGAAAAATTCTTAATATAAGACTCACATGGATTTTTTATATTAAAAATGTAAAAATGTGTAGTTATGGAGCTTTGGTGTGCCGACTTCTTTTCTGCTTTTTATTAAGATTTTTTTGGTCGAGCACCCGTCTTTGAGCATATTTTTGCAGTGATGTGCGTGCTTTTGTCCTGATTTTGCTAAATATTTATACTAAAAAATAACTTATAATCATCATGTGTAACATAAACCACCTATAAAACAGATCGCTTGAATCTTCTTGTTATTGTTTCTGACTCATATTTGATGAAGTTCGCATCACTGATTCTGTTACTTTGAAACTATTTCTATTGTATGAAGCGCTAAATAAAGAGTGTATTCACGAGTCAAAATTACACACTTTTAAAAGGCCAAAAACATGAAGCTGATCCAACACAGCTGTTCTCAACAGCCAAACACCAGAAAAACGACGCAGAGAGGAAAGAATCTGGGCTCTGAGATTTGAGGAAAAATCCCACAATCTAAAAAAAGAAAGCAGGCCACTTTCCTCTGTCTAAATACAGACGTGTTCTTCGAAAACACACAAGAAACGCTGCGAGTGGGAGAGTGTGTGTGTGTGTGTGTGTGTAGATCCAGAGACAGATTGAGGGAGCGCAACAGAGGGGAAACGACAGGAAGCTCACGTCAAAAACAGAAGAAAAGCATAAAATCAGAGTTGTGGATTGAGTGAGGAGGGGGAGTGATGTGTCATAGAGAGCAAACCAGAGGATGAGACACAGAAGAGGAAGAGGAGGAGGCTGGTGTAAACAGAAGCAGAAATGGGTGAGAGTGGGAGAACGATAAAGGCACAGGAAACCGCCTTTGCAGTGTGTGTGTGTGTGTGTGTGTGTGTCTATTCAGCAGAAACATGACTTTAAAACACAGACTGACTTGATGGTTAAATTGAGGAGTCTTGAAAGACACTTTGTTTTTTGAGTCGACGCACAGGTGATTCTAGACCGCCTCGAGACAAAGAAACAACAAAGAAACGTTCTGGCAAGGTTCTCTCAAAGTTATGAACAAACATTAATAGAAAGTTATAATGTTGTCAAAACGTTAGCACAAAAACATTAATTATACATCATTCAGTTGGACGCTCCTCTAATGTTTTTTAAATGTTGCTACTTGTTTCAGAGAAACGTTCCCATAACGTTTGAAGAATGATACAATGGAATGTTCCTCTAACGTTCACACAACCAAGAAAAACATTTTCAAAACATTTAAAAAATACTGGACGTTTTGAACCATTCAGAAATAATGTGAACGTTAGGAAAACATTCTTACAACATTTTTGTTCCCTGGAGATGAACCTGTCGAAGATCTGTCCACTTTACTGTAAGGTTATATTTGCTAACATCAGTTACAGTTCTCTAAAGTAACGTAGCTGCTCTCAGAACAGTGATCTAAAGTGTTCAACTGCAAAATAAAGCACTGCATTTCTTTCTAGTAAATACTAACATCAAATCTACAAGTGTATTCATAATGATTTTAGTACACGAAATGTTTTGTTATATGGGTCATTGAGCAAATAAAGCTTCAAAACTGATCTAATGCATATTTTTGAGTCATAAGCAATGTTTAAACAAGTTTCAGTTCTTACATAACATTTCAAAGGTTTTTTTTTTAAAATCAGGTGGTACAATTAAATATTTGTAAATATATATCTACCATTACTTGAAATGAGCTGTTATTATCAGTATATCAGATATCTACATCAGAGATCCTCTGGATGTTGATCACAGTATCAGGTTCGACGTTATTATCCCGTCAGTTGATAATAAAATATTTGCAGTTGTTCCACCCTGACATTTGAGACTATACAAATTGGCAGGCAAAAGTTTTTCAATGATCTCAACAGATGAAGCATATTGTTTATATGTATATTCAAACATAACATTTATGCCAAAGTATCCATCTCTCCTGTCCACTTTCAATTCAATTCAATTCAGAATTGCTTTATTGGCATGACTGTAAATAATACAATATTGCCAAAGCATATAAACATAAAACAATAATAAAACCATCTGTATAATAGAAGAAAATATTATCAAATTTTATAACACTATTATAACATAAACTTAAATTAACGGTGTAACACATTAGAACACGTCCATGTCTTCGTACAGTTTCTCCTCCACTGTCCTCAGCTCTTTTCTCCTCATATATGATCTCCTTCTGTCTCTTCCTTTTCTTCTCATTACACCCCTTCCTCTACCCACACCTCTTTATTTTCCCCTTCTCTTGCATATTTTCTTGCTCTACTTTCCCTTTCATATTTTCCCTATCACATAATGCGACTGTGATAAATGCGGAAACATTTGGGAAAACTGCATGTCCTGTGTTGTGTGCATTAGTAATCGAGCAGATATCAGTTTGGGGCTGACGGAAAACATGTGCATTTAATAATATGACAAATTCCAGAGTTTTTTGTTGTGTTTGAACAAATGAATGTTTGTGATTTGTGTAAAACCAATAAAAAAAGTTTTGGTTGGATGTATGAACTATTATGAAAACATCTGAGAATTTTGTAGAGTTTTGAGAAAATGGTTCACATGATTTGCAATTTATTCTGTTTAGGACAAAATGATCACGAGTTAACTATTTTGAGAACAGTGATCTATCAAATCGATTGAGAAAAACTGTAATGCATTAATTAGCATCAACTAACAATGAGCAATATCTTCTAAAAGCATTTAACTCGGTTAATGATATTTAATAAAAACGCTCATTTTCATGTTTGTTCACAGTGAATTTAACCCTCTGGTTCAAAAATGACTGAAGCCTTAAAATGTAACCCCTCCAGGAAAACCAATGATCAATAATATTTTTGGATTATTATTTAGAATTTTGAGGGTATTTTATGATACTATGCAATATTTATAAAAAAAAAATGTATTAGCTATTTTTCCCCATTGAAAATAATACACAATTTTTTTCTAATATTTTTTAAAATTATTTTTCAATTAAAGCAGTATTCCATGGTAAAATAGAGGCAAGGCATTTAAAATCCTTTTTTGAAGGTAGATTAGCGCCATCTGGTGGGAGTGAAAAAAGAAAAACGTTTGTAACGCTGTAGTGTAACCACTAGATTCCTACAGAGCTCTATATAAAGTGGCTTATAAATTATTTAGTGTTTTTAGACATAAATACTTATTTTTATTGAGTTGTGTATTTGGATATATATTTAGACATACTCAAAGACAACTTTTTAATCAAAGCTTAGATTTTTCTTTTTTGAAATGTTGATTTCAAGCGTCAGTTTTTGCAGTAATTTCACCTGAACACAGAGGAGGACATTTTGTTACACATAACATCAAAATTCAATAAAAATGTAACAAAAATGAACAGGTATGCTTTATCATAGCTTAATAAATCTGGGTATGATCCGATTTCAACCTCTTATTTGAGTCTTTTGGCTCAATTTTACCGTATTGTTACAGCCACACCGGTTCATTTGTGTTATAATAGTGTGTTGTGTGTGTGTCTCTGCATGTGTGTGTTTGTACTCTCGATGTTTTAGAGTGTAACCTCTTCCTTGCTGTTCTTTTTTTACTGCTTTGTGGCTGAATTATTGTTTTTATTTCACAATTTTGCAAAAATTTGCTCTGTGTTATAGTCGTGCTAGTTCATATATATATGTGTGTATATATATATATATATATATGATTGTGTATATATATATATATATCATTGCTGTGCACTTTTTTCTGCACAGTGGCTGATTTGTAGTTTGTACCACCAAAAGTTTCTCTGAGTTTTAGTATTTTTTTGTATTTCCCATTCATTTCCTATGGCGGTCATTTTTGACATATTTGAATCATGTCCATGATTTTTTTGTGTTCACAAAGCTAATGAGACAAAAGTCACCAAGTTTCATCCCATTCCGATGACGCAAAAAAATATAAAAAAATAAAAACATAAAAGTTTTCGGCCATTTTTGACCGAAGGGGACCAGAGGGTTAAAGGGTTATTTCAATCAATGTTTACTGAAGTGCTGCACACTGAGCAAAAGACATCAGCAGGAACACACAAATCTCAATAATGAGAACAGATCAACATAATGAAGGAATATTAGAGTGAATTAAAAGCTCTATTCCGCACTGAAACCAGTCAAAACAGAACTTACTGACAGACACATTTCTGACGCTTCATCTTCAGTAACAGATGATCAAACTAACAGCAGTGAGCGAAGCTTGTGTCACTGATTCTCACACCAGCACAACTGTGAGGAGAAGAACGAGAACGGCCCACAGAGGGCGTCTGACGGCTCTGACGCTTTCAATGTACAAACCACAGCAAAATGATTTGAAATGATCATTAATTTCTTTGTATTTGCTCTACATTTAAAGAACATTCACGATTGTAATCGATCCTTTTCTGTATTCTCAGAGGCCGCAAACCCGTTGTGAAACACTGAGAAAAGTTTTGAAAAACACACAAAACAGAAACCATTTCCTACAAACTCTAAATGTCAAAAGGTCAACGCAGAAGAATCACTTTCAGCACTTTAAAGATTTCTAAACCCGTCACGAATCAGACAGAAACGAACAGCGGATCGTTGAGTCACAGAGCTGAGAATCTCCCTCAGAAAACACCGGCACAATCCAATCATTTATCCAGATTCACACTGAGAGAAGCTCCAGATCAAGACTGGCTCACACGGCGACCTCGTACAGTCGATATCACTCCCCTGAGAAAACTGTTAACTTATGCAGGTTATTTTAAGTTTCATGAGCTTTTTTTCTCTGAAATGTGTCACTGTGGTTTTTCAGTGGCAGCGCATAGGATGTCATTTTTACATTAAAGGTGCAAAAGTTCTGATATGAATTATCTTTGTTTCATTTTTTACTTCACAATAAGCAGCTGTTTTAAAAGGGGTGTGTTTTTATTATCGACTGTCTCATCTGATTATGATTATGACACCAATATGATTATTGATTTATTTTGACGACTCTGTGGATGTTTAAGACTCTGACGTTCTGAATATTTAAAGTGACAGTCTTCATTTAATCTCCCTCATGTTTCTCAAACCTGTTTGAGTTTCTTTGAACAATATTGGACCCCATTGACTTTCATTATATGGCCAAAAAAACAACACTGAGACATTTTCTTAAAATATGTTGAAGAAATATATTTATCTTAAACACTATTTTTTAAAAGATCATTTACATTATTTTTAATATTATAGTTTTTTTTTAATTGCTTACACAATGTCTCAAACTATGGCTGTTTTTCTCTAAACTCTACACACAAAACCACAACACACACACACACACACACACACACACACATGCAAAACATCACACATCTCCTTCAAAAGCAAACACTTCATTCAAAACTATTTTAACCATTCTAAAAATGGTGTTTACAGACAAACATCAAATGATTATCCACACACACACCAAACTACACGTGTGAAAAATGTAAAGCACTATTATCTCGTGTCTTTAGCCTGAGGTGAATAACGACTGGCTTCTTACAGCTTTGAACATGTTTCTATTGTGAAGCTGCTTTGAAATAATCTGTATTTTATGAAGCACTGTAGAAATAAAGTCAAATAAAACTGTGTTTAGCATTTTGAAAAGAGTTTGTTTTCAGAGTAAAGCAGATAATGTGCTTGTAGTTTTTGTGAAAGAACTGTGTGTAAAAAACACATCATCAGTTAATTTACAAAACGGACAGGAATATGACTGTGAACACAAGTTTGCCTGAATTCTGATGGATAATATTTATACTGAAAAAAAAATTATAATAAAATGATGTGTGTGTGTGTGTGTGTGTGTGTGTATGAGTGTATATATGTGTGTGTGTGTGTGTGTGTGTGTGTGTGCGAGTATGTGTGTGTGTGTGTGTATGAGTGTATATGTGTGTGTGTGTGTGTGTGTGTGTGTGTGTGCGAGTATGTGTGTGTGTGTGTATATGTATATGTGTAAAAGTGTATATATGTGTGTATGTGTGTGTGTGTGTACGCAAGTGTGTATTTATGTGTGTGTGTATATATATATGTGTGTATGAGTGTATGTGTGTGTGTATGTGTATGTGTGTGTTTGTATATATATATATGTGTGTGTGTATATGTGTATGTGTGTTTGTGTGTATATATATATGTGTGTATGAGTGTATGTGTGTGTGTATATGTGTGTATATGTGTATGTGTGTGTTTATTTATATATATATATATATATATATATATATATATATATATATATATATGTGTGTGTGTGCAAGTGTGTATATATGTGTGTATGAGTGTGTACGTGTGTGTGTGTGTGCGAGTGTATATATATATATATATATATATATATGTGTGTGTGTGTGTGTGTGTGTGTATGAGTGCATGTGTGTGTGTGTGTGTGTGTGCGCGAGTGTGTGTGTGTTTGTGTGTATATATATGTATGATTGTGTATATATATGTATGATTGTGTATATATGTGTGTGCGTATATATGTGTGTGTATGAGTGTGTGTGTGTGTGTGTGTGTGTTTGTGTGTGTATATATATATATATATATATACAGTGGGTACGGAAAGTATTCAGACCCTCTTAAATTTTTCACTCTTTGTTATATTGCAGCCATTTGCTAAAATCATTTAAGTTCATTTTTTTCCTCATTAATGTACACACAGCACCCCATATTGACAGAAAAACACAGAATTGTTGACATTTTTGCAGATTTATTAAAAAAGAAAAACTGAAATATCACATGGTCCTAAGTATTCAGACCCTTTGCTGTGACACTCATATATTTAACTCAGGTGCTGTCCATTTCTTCTGATCATCCTTGAGATGGTTCTACACCTTCATTTGAGTCCAGCTGTGTTTGATTATACTGATTGGACTTGATTAGGAAAGCCACACACCTGTCTATATAAGACCTTACAGCTCACAGTGCATGTCAGAGCAAATGAGAATCATGAGGTCAAAGGAACTGCCTGAAGAGCTCAGAGACAGAATTGTGGCAAGGCACAGATCTGACCAAGGTTACAAAAAAAATTCTGCTGCACTTAAGGTTCCTAAGAGCACAGTGGCCTCCATAATCCTTAAATGGAAGACGTTTGGGATGACCAGAACCCTTCCTAGAGCTGGCCGTCCGGCCAAACTGAGCTATCAGGGGAGAAGAGCCTTGGTGAGAGAGGTAAAGAAGAACCCAAAGATCACTGTGGCTGAGCTCCAGAGATGCAGTCGGGAGATGGGAGAAAGCTGTAGAAAGTCAACCATCACTGCAGCCCTCCACCAGTCGGGGCTTTATGGCAGAGTGGCCAGACGGAAGCCTCTCCTCAGTGCAAGACACGTGAAAGCCCGCATGGAGTTTGCCAATATGGTGAGAAATAAGATTCTCTGGTCTGATGAGACCAAGATAGAACTTTTTGGCCTTAATTCTAAGCGGCATGTGTGGAGAAAACCAGGCACTGCTCATCACCTGTCCAATACAGTCCCAACAGTGAAGCATGGTGGTGGCAGCATCATGCTGTGGGGGTGTTTTTCAGCTGCAGGGACAGGACAACTGGTTGCAATCGAGGGAAAGATGAATGCGGCCAAGTACAGGGATATCCTGGACGAAAACCTTCTCCAGAGTGCTCAGGACCTCAGACTGGGCCGAAGGTTTACCTTCCAACACGACAATGACCCTAAGCACACAGCTAAAATAACGAAGGAGTGGCTTCACAACAACTCCGTGACTGTTCTTGAATGGCCCAGCCAGAGCCCTGACTTAAACCCAATTGAGCATCTCTGGAGAGACCTAAAAATGGCTGTCCATCAACGTTTACCATCCAACCTGACAGAACTGGAGAGGATCTGCAAGGAGGAATGGCAGAGGATCCCCAAATCCAGGTGTGAAAAACTTGTTGCATCTTCCCAAAAAGACTCATGGCTGTATTAGATCAAAAGGGTGCTTCTACTAAATACTGAGCAAAGGGTCTGAATACTTAGGACCATGTGATATTTCAGTTTTTCTTTTTTAATAAATCTGCAAAAATGTCAATAATTCTGTGTTTTTCTGTCAATATGGGGTGCTGTGTGTATATTAATGAGGAAAAAATGAACTTAAAGGTGCCCTAGATTATGTTTTTAAAAGATGTAATATAAGTCTAAGGTGTCCCCTGAATGTGTCTGTGAAGTTTCAGCTCAAAATACATCATAGATTTTTTTTAATTAATTTTTTTAACTGCCTATTTTGGGGCATCATTATAAACGCGCCGATTTTATGCTGCGGCCCCTTTAAATCTCGTGCTCTCCGCCCACAGAGCTTGCGCTTGCCTTAAACAGTGCCTTAACAAAGTTTACACAGCTAATATAACCCTCAAAATGGATCTTTACAAAGTGTTCGTCATGCATGCGTCGGATTATGTGAGTATAGTATACTGTTATATTGTTTACTTCTGATTTTGAATGAGTTTGAGGCTGTGCTCCGTGGCTAACGGCTAATGCTACACTGTTGGAGAGATTTATAAAGAATGAAGTTGTGTTTATGAATTATACAGACTGCAAGTGCTTAAAAATGAAAATAGCGACGGCTCTTGTCTCCGTGAATACAGTAAGAAACGATGGTAACTTTAACCACATTTAACAGTACATTAGCAACATGCTAACGAAACATTTAGAAAGACAATTTACAAATATCACTAAAAAATATCATGATATCATGGATCATGTCAGTTATTATTGCTCCATCTGCCATTTTTCACTATTGTTCTTGCTTGCTTACCTAGTCTGATGATTCAGCTGTGCACAGATCCAGACGTTAATACTGGCTGCCCTTGTCTAATGCCTTGAACATGGGCTGGCATATGCAAATATTGGGGGCGTACATATTAATGATCCCGACTGTTACGTAACAGTCGGTGTTATGTTGAGATTCGCCTGTTCTTTGGAGGTCTTTTAAACAAATGAGATTTATATAAGAAGGAGGAAACAATGGAGTTTGAGACTCACTGTATGTCATTTCCATGTACTGAACTCTTGTTATTCAACTATGCCAAGATAAATTCAATTTTTGATTCTAGGGCACCTTTAAATGATTTTAGCAAATGGCTGCAATATAACAAAGAGTGAAAAATTTAAGGGGGTCTGAATACTTTCCGTACCCAATGTATATGTGTGTGTGTGTGTGTGTGTGTGTGTGTGTGTAAGTAAGGTGTCATCAGCAGCATGTTTGTCCGGTCAGCAGTTTCACATCGACCATCATGTCTCTCTGTGGGAACTCAGAAGCGTGTTTATATCAGAGTGTGATGTTGGGACGATGTGGGTGTGTGTCGTAAATACATCAGTAGTTTTCAGAGTAAAGCGTTTCAGCCAGTAAGGGAGGATTTCACTGTTTCATGCACAAGTGTTTGTGTGTGTGAAGATGATGTTGCAAAACCAACTGATCCTCATCTATTTCCTGTTTCTCCTCTTCAGCAGAAACCGAAGGCCGAGGAGCGAGAGGAGCTCAGGGTCTCTAAATATCTTTAAACGCATCAGAATCACAACACACGCATATGCAAATGTTCATGATGTGTTAATACACAACCGTGATCCGAGCGTCTCCAGCAGCATGTCTGAGCAAAACTATTGAACATAATTGACACAAGGAGACATCTGCTAAATGCATTTCCATATTAACAGTCAGTAGAAGCGTGCCTCACTGACAGTCGATGTGTGTGTGTGTGTGTGTGTGTGTGGTGGTCAAGCCAACTTGTCGACAGGAGTGAAACTTTGCATCAGAAAAAGGAAACACTAATGATTGCACTTCCTAAAAGACAGAAAGAGCAAACGCTCACTGTACGCCGCTCATGTCTCCCCCCTCACGTCTCTCTCCTCTTGTGACTGCATGAAAGTGAAAACCATAAGTGTGATATGGGGAAATTTTTGCATGGCTCCACATGCCCTGAATACAGCATTTACAGGAACAGTGTGTGTGTGTGTGTGTGTGTGGGTGCGTGTGTGGGTGTGTGTTTCGTCTGAGGGTCTTTTTAGAGGAAGAGGGAAATCCATGAGCCTTCAGTCTCAGTGCTGTCAGCATCAGTCATATGACCAACGCAAAACTGCTGAAACTCTCTCACACCCGCGCTCACACACACACACACACACACACACACACACACTGATCACACTCACCTCCAGTCCATAAACTCTCAGATGTCTCTTCTGTCCGTCCGTCTCTCTTTCTCTGTGGGTCAATCCTGATGACAAGAAACACACGAGTCAAAAACTCAAAGAGAAGCAAAAGAAAAGAACGAGATCAATATGAAACACGTACAGCTTCCATCATATCGACCGCCGATACTCTTATTACGAGAAACACTCGCTGATTTCATGCTGTACACCACAAACACACAAAATAAAGCTTCTTATAGAGAAAAAAAAAGGTTGTTAAAATGTTCTTCCACTACGAAAAACAACAGAAAGGCTCTTTTGGGGAAGCAGAAACAGTTCTTCTACAGCATCAGTGAGAAAAACACACTTTTGAAAGCTTAAGTTTAGAAAGCTTAATGAACGTCTCACACTTTCGACACACAATCTCTCGATTAGACAAGTGGAAAAAGTCTTTGTCATTTACCGTGAACGGGTGAATATTTCACATCGTCCTAAAATTATTTTGCTTTTCTTGTTGATCTTGTGAAGTTGCACAGCAGTTCATTTCACATCCAAAACGCTTCATTCATGTCTCAAATCAACTCATTCTTCCAAAACACTAGACAGGTTTCCATCAACAAACACTTTATTACTCAGAAAACCACCTAAAAACACAATGTTTGCTTCGGTAAACGACAAGAACGACACTCTCTGCGGTTTATAATTCACTGCCGTGTTCGTTACATGATCCATGTTTACATCACAGTATTTTTAACATTATTCCTAACTTCTTTTCTACAGACACTGAAAGACTCACACTTGTGTAGGTGTTCGGCTGCATCTGATAGTTTTCCGTTTTAGATTCAGAATATATTTCAGTATGGTGTTGATGCAGATTATTCATGCAAACTCATTCAGTTTTGTATAATGTTTGGTTTTGAACTGAAGTTTAACAGTTTAAGAGTTTTGCTGGTGTTTTTGTGTCTAAATGAGAAATTAATTAATGCAATTTGAAAGATGTCATCATTAATTCATCTTCATTATTTAAAACAGCCAAAGTGAAGTAAACAAGTACAAAGATATAAAACATAACAAGAAGTGACAGTTAACATGTTAAAGCTGAGTTTAAAGAAGAGATTTAAAGACGGATAGAGAGGGAGATACTCCCTCGGCTCCATCTCCTCTGTGTTTTAGAAAGAGTAAATTAAGATCTTAAACTTCTGGGAGGGTTGTACCTGTCAGTAAGCCGGACAAGGTTATGTAAGCATTTATACACAAATAGAAAAATTTTAAACTTGATCCTAAATGGAGAGCTCATAAAATGCGAGTGTCATGATCACATTCACGACCGTTCTTGAGAAATTTTGCAGCATTTTGCACCAGTTGAAGTCGAGCGACCTGAATGTGTTTTGTGCCGAAGCAGTGATAAATCATCCGGTTTATCCCACAGAGACTGGTCCTAGCAACTATTAATGTCTTATATGGTTATATTGCGTACAAATATAAAGCCTGAAAATAAAACTATATCGATGAGCATCTTGCACTTTATATTAAAGTGCTTTATCCCTACAGTATTTGATTTCTAAGGCCTCTAAATGATCAATATCATCTCCTGCAGTTCTTCTGTCTCTGATTCAGAGTTTTATCCAGTAAAACGTCTTTCAGCTGTCGAATCTGCACTGATTTTATCAAGGAAACGCAAGAATGACTTTGATCTTGTTAGTAATATTTCATCTGGACTGAAGCAGCTTTACTTGATCACCCAGACATCATTTATTATAAAAATCATGAGTATGAAATAAGGATTATTTGTTCATCTCTCAATCATCGTTGCATTGCATTACAATGCATGTTTTAAAACTACAAAGTTTGATCAGAAAACTAAGCATTTAAATATTTTACTGAGAAATATTATAGATATTGATATTTATATGCATGTATCTGCTATATAGTCTAAAAACGCTGGGTTAAAAACAACCCAAGTTGAGCTGAAAACCCAGTTTTAACCCAGCCGTTGGGTTAAATGTTGACCCAACCTGCTGGGTAGTTTTATTTAACTCAACTATTGTTTAAAGATTTCTATAAAATGAACCTGAAATAGGTTGGGAATTAAAAATCAGACACATAATTACTAGAGGAAACAATAATAATCAAAAGGTGAACATTTATTAATAAGCTATTTAATTATTATTCATTAAATGTTCATTTATTAAACATATTAATATTTCCAACATATTTTGGGTTCATTATAAGCAAACAATACAGTCAATTTTAAACAATAGTTGAGTTAAATAAAACTACCCAGCAGGTTGGGTCAAACATTTAACCCAACCGCTGGGTTAAAACAATCCAATTTCTGGGTTCTGACAATTTTCAACCCAACTTAGGGTTGTTTTAACCCAGAATTTTTAGAATGTACTCATTGATTTACATTACAAGCTTCAGAATTTCATATAAACATCAGCATTTGCGTATTTTTGCTCAGTTTGAGTCTCTGAATAAAACTAAAGTCTTTATTCTCACTATATCAGACTTTATAAGCCTGAAGGATCAAATATCATACAGAAAACACACAATAAATTAGATTTTATCTACAAGTTCATTAAACTTCCATTTTTTAATAAAAGTATTTCTCTGACTGTTGCTCCTGTCAGGCTGCACAGGGTTAAATCATCCTAATTTCAGAGGATTCAGCGACTCTTTCGGTGGGTTTGATGTGTTCAGCGGAGGAACCGCGTCATCACCGACCGACCGAATTACCTGAGTAATTAAGTTACCATGACAACGGCCGTGAGGGGTGGGGGGGTCGGAGAATTAATTATTATCAGCAGGTGAGAGTCTAATTGAACTACAGGACTAATTAAAAACAAAAAACTGCGGTCTGACACACACACACACACACAAACACAAACAACAGCAGCTTCAGGAGTGTCTTCCAGTTAAAGGCGTTCCGATCACGAGCGGATCCGGTTCAGCGGGTTCAGCCGGTCCGTCCGCGCGTGCACAGGCGAGTCACCGCGAGGAGAATTCCGCCTCGAAAGCCTCATTATTAAAACAAACTTATCAAAGCGAACTCGAGTCCTTATTCTAATGCAGGTTTTGCGTGACAGCGCGCGGACTCACCTGTCAGATACACACGCGCGCGCGCGCAGGTAAAAGCCGCAATAATCACACCGAATGAATGAATGAAACTTACAGCGGATCATTTGCAGTGAAGGAACCGGGGTCGTTTGACAGTTAATATCTTAAGACACGTCACACGGGAGTTACCGAGAACCCGTGACGTGTACGTCCTCTCGTGACCCCGCGGTGATGAGATCAATAAAATAAAACGGAGTAAAATAAACAGAGCGAAAGACGGTGAAACGGAGGAATATATCGATTAAGTGAACGCGTTCGCCTCTTCCGCGCTGTACGGAGGAGAAGTGCTTTACCTGAGCCGGTGTCACCTGAGTTTCCCCCGCTGCGTCCCACCTGACTGAGCGCGCACTTCCTCAATGTGACGCGTCCGCGCGCACGGGTCTCCTGTAGCGGCTGTTATCCGCCCGGTGTCTCTGCGCCGGTTCTGACCCGCTCCTGACGGACTCCGGCGGCTCCTCCTTAAACCCGCAACCAGGAAGCGGCTTGTCCTACTTCCAGCGGCCGCGGGTGATTGGCTCTGCGGGCGGCGAAGGGCCGCTGGGGTGGGTGGGGAGGGCGCGGGCCGGACTCTGAGCGCGTGCACGCCCGCCTTGCGCGCGCCCGTGTGCTGATGAAGGTGGGCATGACTGACTGACCGGGCGAGCGACCGCGGCGGCTGATGGACTCGATCATATTTAACGCGCTTCTTCCTTTTTCGTGTTGAACGCGCGTTTCCACTTCTGCTTCCGAAAATGAGTCAAGTGACAAACTTTGAATTTGCATGTCAAATAGTGTCTCACACACACACACACACGGATGTAAATGAAACAGGAGTTGATGTATATCATGTACATATATTAGTGTTGTGACTGTTTACGCACGCAGATCCTCGAGCACGAGCAGGTGATGATATCAGAGAGATATGAGAAAGTGCACGAGAAAAGAAGGAGTGTGTGTCAGGATGAGGTTAGTGTTCGACAGCAGTCAGTCTCACTGACTTCCGCTTTGAAATGGTTTAGTGTGTGTGTAGAACATTTAAAATGCACACACACTCTCACACACACACACACACACACACACACACACACACACACACACACTCTGCTGCAGGTGCGAGTGTCTCCGTCTGTAAATGAGCTTTGAGCTCCATCTAGTGCACATTATTGGCATGAATCTGGTATCAGAAAATATTCCCCTTGAGATTTGAAGTTGATATTTCAATAATTTAAAGGGTTAGTTCACCCAAAAATGAAAATAATGTCATTAATAACTCACCCTCATGCCGTTCCACACCGTAAGACCTTCATTCATCTTCAGAACACAAATTAAGATATTTTTGATGAAATCCGATGGGTCAGTGAGGCCTGCATAGCCAGCAATGTCATTTCCTCTCTCAAGATCCATTAATGTACTAAAAACATATTTAAATCAGTTCATGTGAGTACAGTGGTTCAATATTAATATTATAAAGCCATGAGAATATTTTTGGTGCGCCAATAAAACAAAATAACGACTTATTTAGTGATGGCCGATTTCAAAACACTGCTTCAGGAAGCTTCGGAGCGTTATGAATCTTTTGTGTCGAATCATGATTCAGATCACATGTCAAACTGCTGAAATCACGTGACTTTGGCGCTCCGAACCTCTGATTCGACACAAAAGATTCATAATGCTCTGAAGCTTCCTGAAGCAGTGTTTTGAAATCGGCCATCACTAAATAAGTCGTTATTTTGTTTTTTTGGCGCACCAAAAATATTCTCATGGCTTTATAATATTAATATTGAACCACTGTACTCACATGAACTGATTTAAATATGTTTTTAGTACATTAATGGATCTTGAGAGAGGAAATGACATTGCTGGCTATGCAGGCCTCACTGACCCATCGGATTTCATCAAAAATATCTTAATTTGTGTTCTGAAGATGAACGAAGGTCTTACGGGTGTGGAACGACATGTGGGTGAGTAATTAATGACAGAATTTTTATTTTTGGGTGAACTAACCCTTTAACAACACATTTGCATGTAAACAAATTATATCTTTTTTATCATGTTATATTTTGATTTCTAACCAAAGTTATTTATTTATAGTAATTTTTATGATTTATTTTTTTCTACTTACATTTGCACATTTATCCAAAGTGATTAACGGTGTGTTCAGTGTGTAAAGTTGGCAATCTCACAGCATCAGAAACTCACCCACACCAGCCAAACCCTCCTGCAGTCTGCACAGCTCTAGTGTGGGTGATGATGTGTAATAGCGAGAGATTCTTCATGACATACTTAGCTGAAGACATTCTCCCCAGATAATGGCACTAAATATGCTCTATCTTCAATACATCAGAGAACATTATACTGAATCCCACAATGCAAAGCACTTGAGCTTCCATTTCCTGTGTGAACAGAGAAATATCAGTGAAAGAAGTGATCATTCTGTCATCATTTACTCTCCTCACGTGGCTCCAAACCGGCATGACCTCCTTCCTTCTGTGGAACACTAAATCTGACAAATGCATGAATGTACTCTCTCTATATGAAAACAGAAGACAGTCAACCAGCTAACAGGGAACGTTCTCAGAATGTTCTGTCAAGGTTATCAAGGTTCAGGAAAAAAAAAAAAAATATATATATATATATATATAATGGAGATATATTGGAGTTTTATTAAGTGTTAACAATGAGATTATGGGTTTTTTATAATCAATTAACACTGCTTTAAAAGTAATTCGGTTTAACCAAAACTTCAGTTTTACCGAATGACACTTTTGGTTACACCGAATGACAATATTTTCAAACTATGCTAACAGGCTGATATCTAGCAAAACAATCAAACATTTTATATTTAGTACAAGTTTTTAAAATATTACAACATTTTCCATGTTTTATAGCGGTTGCACCGAATGACCTGATGTTTCGGGACATGTGTATGATCAAGAGAAAACATGAATTTATCAAATTTAGTAACTTTGCTTCATGACCATGTGGTCCTTTGCAGGTGTCTGAATGATGTCACATCCTGTCACATGATACTGACCGCATGACTTGATGCAAAATGATCCCTTTATATTGGTTACTCCGAATGACATCAATGAAATTAATTTTTCCGGACATTCTTTCTCATAACAAAGCAACGACTTCTACACATAATTTTAATACTATTTTGCACTATGTTGATATATGATGTTATAAAATAATGCCAGAATAAAAAATATATATATATTTATTACATTTTCAGATATTTTAATCACAAATTAAATGGCTGTATTGGCCTTTGGACGGTTAAACCGAATGACCTTTTGACACTTCAAAATCTTTATATGTAGCAAATATACAACCCGAATTCCAAAAATGTTGGGACGTTTTTTTTAAATTTGAATAAAATGAATGATACAATGGAATGTTCCCTTAACATTTGCATTGACCAAACATTTAAAAAGGGGATTTTTTTGCACATAACTTAATATGAAAATGAGCAAAATGTTCTTAAAGCATATGTTTGTTAGCTGGAAAAGCTGCTCTGTTGCCTTATTCTCTCCACTAACCATACATGCTTTACTGTTTCAGCTCCACACAGTCATACTATGAATAAAACTGTCCTGTTCCTCTCTAATCACTAGTCACACATCAACACTGCATGAGGGAGCAGATGATCATTACACTGTCAGGAGGAAACACTGAGACGCAGCTGTGCAGCACAACACACACACACACACACACACACACACCAGCAAATAGACCTGTATGTTATAAATGGCACATTCAGAATTATGTATCATTAGTGTGTGTGTGATAACAAACTGTGACACAGAAAACTGATCCTAAATTCACTTTATTCTGATTTGGCAAAAATCTTTTTCACATGTTCGTCATTATTTCTCTTACATCTCATTGTATGTCTCATTATAGACTATTATTTCCTTTTTCTCAAAAGCTAAAGCTGTGAGAACAAATAAAAATAAACATTTGGTCCTTAAATGTGCAATCTAGGCAACATGGTATTGGAGGGGAAAGTAGACATAATCTCACTATCGGCACAAAACACTAAGGAACAGCACTGGGCACAACATGAGAGATTCATACGGGGAAAAGTGTGTGTGTGTGTTACTGAATGGAAGCGGCTACAGTACAAGAGCGAAAGAAAGATGAAAGCTGCTCTGGTCCAGATGAAAGACCGTAAAGCATCAGATGCGTGTGACACTAACGGACAGAGAGAGGCAGAGACGCTCACAGGGAATCAGGCTACAGCGGCTGAGAACTAAAGCGCTGCTGTGCGCTCGCTGTTTAGTGCAACACACAATCAAAACAAAACACTAGTTCAGTTACAGTAGAGTGAGAATATGAACATTATAGTCATATTGTTCAAAACTAACGTCAAACACCTGAGACGACAAACTACTAATGGATTGCTTCTATTTTTATCAAAAGAAATATATTGATATACAGTGTATGTATGTATATATATATATTCTTTACAGTTATTTAAATAACTATTGTCACATCTGTGATGCTAATTATTAGTTATATAATGGGCAAATATTACACTTTGGTGATTAAAAAAGAGACGAGAGGGGAGAAGCTGGAAACAAATTTTCAGATATTAAACGTCAGTCAGTTTATGCAGACTCAGGTCACGAGGTTTCTGAGCATGCTGACACTGGCTATCAATAAAATAATATTTAACACAACTCAAACTGCGATGCTCCCGCCCACGTAAAGTTTTGTGAGAGCATGCAAAAGCATTGAAACATAATCTTATTTTATTTCCATCACCGTGACCCTTCAGGGGCTCCGTATGTTCGGGCACCAATGAAAGCACCAAATGGAAACTTGCTATAGCAACAAAAGTCCTCCTTTCCTAAGAGAATATAAAGCAAAAATCAATTTATACATTTGGTAGGAAGCTTATTTCCTAAATATGTACTTTGGTAATTCTTCACTCAGGTCTCAAGGATTTAATTTTGCATTGATTGATTCTTTTGACTTGCATACTGATCAGGTAATCACTGGCTAATGGTTTAACAGACGGCGCTAGACAAACACAAGTACGCAAAATTGTTAAGAACGATAAAATCGTAGTTCTGTTTTTCATGTAGAAATTAATTTTCTACTTAAGTCACTATGTACAATGCACCATTTATAGTTTACAGGCAGTGTACACTAAATTAACACAAATCCACTGTGTCTAAATTTTATTTATTTATTTTTTTTTTCAGTCTAAAAATGTATTATTCCAGTATAGTGCCCAAGGACACGCTCCATTTGACTCATAAACGAAAGTGCAAAAAGATTTGCTGTAGTTCTAACCCTGTGACGAACGTTTAATCACTAATATTCATCGGTAATTTGATCATTTCAAACTCAGGTTATGCTTTCATTGTCTGCAGGTTATGATCTGATATGAAAATGCTCCTTGTATCTTTAACATTCTGTGCAAATGCGTCAAAAAGTGGTGGCAGTTCTGCTGTTACATTCCCTTTAAGACATTTTTGGCAAATGACAGAATTTGTGTCTATACTATGAAAGATTAAAAGGGCTTTTCTGTTGAAAAGACCAGCGTTTATTTTCTGCAAATATCAAACATCTTTTTAGGGGCTCTGTAGAAAGATCATGCTGGTTCTATAGCATGTTTTGCTGGTGATCAACATGACTATGTTAGTTCACCAGTCAGACCATTGAAATTTCTCAGCAGGGATACAAAAATATTCTACTTGACATTCCCACACTGGTTCTACTTTTGAGTCAAACATTTTCTGCTCGTTTTTGTTTTTACTTTAAATAGTTAGAGTAGATGTAAAGTCAGGGGTGTTAAACCTTCCCATGGCCAAGACTGACCAAACCAGGGAGGGTCAAATGCAGACAGCATGCTCATGGAACCTGCAGAGCCTGAACTGATACAGCTGACACGTGACATCTCATCTCCTGAACTCACCGCGGACAAAACATGAGCCTCCGACCAGCGTCCACCTTCCTCCTCACATGTTGGCAGGATATTTTTGTCTCTTTGTCTCTGAATCTCTCTGTGTCTGAGGCAAGTCCTGTTCTTTCTTTGCCTCTTTTGGTGAAGTGGAGATGGTGGAGATGGACTGGAGGACTGTAGATGAGGAGGCAGTGGAAGCAGGAATGGGAGATGGACTTAAGGTAGGAGCAGACAGAACATTTAAGGTCTGAGTCTGGGAGGCAGCTGGCTTCTGTGGCTGTGAAGTGGCAGGAGATGGAGTGGATGCAGGAGAAGGTGATGGGGTGTGTGTCTGTGATTGGGCCAGAACAGGCGTTGAGGGTCTGCTTTGGGCTGGGGTGTTGATGGGAGAGCCTGGGGTCCAAGAAGAGCTCGGAGTTGAGGTTTGAGTGGAGACCGGAGAACGTGCCGGGGGAGGACCAAGGATCTGGACAGCGGCTGGAATCTGAACAGAAGCACTTTGGCTCGGGGTGGAACTCAGATGTTTACTTGGAGTCTGGGTGGGAAGTGGACTCTGAATAGAGGTTGAGGTTGGAGTTTGTGCCGCTGATGGGATCTGGACGGGAGTTGGACACCGACCTTGGGATTGGATGGCCACTGGTGTTCTAGATTGGGTGGGGGTCTGAATGGGGGTTTGAATAGGGGTTGGGGTTCGAGTTGGGGTGGGGGTTTGAGAAGGAGTGATGGTGGGTGTTGAGTTGGTGGTGGAGGATAAAGGTGGTGGAGTGGTCTGAGAGGGTTTGGTACGGGAATTCTGAGCCAAAGAGATGCCGGAAGATGAAGTTGGAGAGGTGGAGGTGGAATGAGAGGGAGAAGGAGGGCGTAGGCAAGGAGGAGGAGAGGTTGAAGGAGGAGTATGTATTGCAGTGCCGGGTTTGGCTCGCTGGGTTTGAGGAACCCCTAGACCACAAGATGTGGCCATGAGAGATAAAGGAGGGTTGCTGGAACAAAGAGGGGTTTGCTTTGGGGAGGACGAGAAGAGGGCAAGGAGTGGCGGAGTAGATCCTGGAGCTGATGTGAGTGGAGGTGTATGCGTCAGCTGAGAGGGCAACAGTAGGGGTGTGTGTAGGGGCATCTGTGCGGTGCCAGGCTGTGGTGCATTTGAGCTCAAAACACCTGCGCTTCCTCCTCTAGCGAGTCCTGAGGATAAAAGGAAGGGTGCCGGCAGCAGGTTTCCTCCAGATGCTTTACGATGGAGAGGTGGGTGAGGCTGCACGCCCACCCAGCTGCGGTGGGGAAGAGTCGGCTGGGAGGCGGAGAGCAGTCTGGCCTCCTGGGTAAGCCGACCGATCATTGGGAGGCCTTGGGTGCTACCTCCTCCAACATGACGTAGTAGAGCCTCTTTCGCCCCCTGTGGCCCGGAGCCGACGTTGCGTCCTTCGACAGACGGCACTGTGACCGTTGAGGAGGGAGGTGGGACTTTATGGACAGGTGATGTTGTGGGCTCTGTGTGGAGGCGGAGACTGTAATGAAGTGTTCTGCTAGCCTGCAAGGGAGCGGGTACTGACGACGCAGGTGTTGGGGGAGTTTTTGCCACTCCGCCTGCTGAAGGAGCCACAGCAGTCGGTCCCATAGTTGAGGGCGAGGGTGAAGGTGTTATAGAGGACGGGACTCCTCGCGGGGGCAGACCGCCCATCACGCCAATGAGGGAACTGAGTGACTGCCGAGGGTGTAGTATGGGTGGACGGGGAGGTGAAAGAGGGCAGGACGAGGGCGATGGTGAGATGGGAAGAAAGATGGCAGCTCCAAGGGCATGTTGTTGTTGTAGCTGTTGTTGCAATTGTTGCTGCTGCTGTTGCTGATGCATCAAGGCTATGGCCACATTGGTGGTGGCAGCGGCCGTCTGGAGGGGAGCGTGGACCAGCGGTGCCCAGATCACCGGATGAGGTCGGGGTGAGACTGTGCCTCCGGTGCTGCCTCGGTTGCTCGCGGCAGTGATGTCCTGCATGGTGGGCATGCTGTCGTGCTTCACAATCTGCTGGACCAGAACACTATCACAAGAACCCAGACCCGCACCTCCTGCTCCTCCGCCGCGGCTCCCTCCACCCCGTCCCAAACTGCTGCCCGCTACAGATCCCCCCTGTGAGGTCTTGCGCAACAAAATTGAGTTCTTCTTACCTGTGAGAAAAATGAATTCAGAATAGGGTTAAAACAATAAGAAAATAATTATTAACACTGTTCCCCTACACTGTTCCCTAAGAATTAAATATTTTTTTAAGCCAATCAAAAATGAAGATTTTCTCTTATTTACTTACTCATGTCCCATATTGACTCATTTTATGGTGCTATTCTGTCATTTTTGTCACTTTCACGGTACAGAAAAGATTTGGGAACTTTAAATTTAGTAAGCCAAAGCCTCAATTCATCAACTACAAAATCAGTTACACATTTAAGGGATTAATTTAAGGGGCAACAACACAAAGTTACACATATTGAACAGTACAGACTAGAACAGGGAGGGATTTAAGAAATAGTGAAAGCAAAGGAGAAGAGATTTAATTGTTTATTTTAGAGTTGAGTTTTCAGCTTTATAAAGGGGACAAAAGCGGTTTTACCGATGCGATCAAGTCTGTCCGCTGCCACCGTCTCGAAGGCTCGTCTCATCATGGGATGCTCTTCCAGAACCTCATTGAAACTGCCCACACTGAGGGAGTAAAGTCGACAGTACGTATCTGCCCGGACACTGGCTGTCCTCCTACCACGAGTCAACAGACAGATCTCTGAGTGATGGAGAAAGACCACGAGAAGGTTAGAAAGGGATCTAGAGGACAATTGATGTCCAATGTACTTAAACCTCTCGAGTGCGTTTCCCAAATATGGTCGCAAGTTCCGTTGTAACCAACACAATTCAACAGAACTTGCGAGAATAGTTAGCTAAACGATGCCTTTGGGAAATGCACCCCAGATCAAGGCAATAAATCCTTAAGACTTGGTACTGCACTTAAAAACTGGACGTTTTGAACCTTCAGAGAACATTTAATGGGAACATTAGTAAAACATAGAATATATTTGTGAGCTGGGAAAGCTCATTACAAACATCTGACATCCACCAATCAGCCGTAAACTCACCTCCAAAGTAAGACCCATCACTAAGCTTGGTCTCCCTGTTTCCACGAGTAAGTACACTGACCCGTCCATGCTGGATGAAATACATTTTACGGCCAACAGGTTCCCTCGCGAATGATGAAGTCATTGGGCTGGAACACCTCAAACTTCAGCTTTGTGAGCACTGCTGTTACGAAAGTTTGGGTCAGCGTTAGCGAAGAGAGGCATGTTAGCCACCAAGCTACGGCAGTTGAAGCTAACAATTTCCTGTGGACAAGTAGACATTATTTAGGTGGTTAAAACTTGTAAAATGCAACAACAAAAAGTCACACTTACATACCACAATAATGCTGGTGTTTTGAATATAACCTAAAATAGTTCTGTGATATCTGCTTGTGTCTGAAAACACATAATATAACGGTGTGGGCAAACTTCAGTTGGGTAGTTGACGACAAATAACAATTTATATTTATTCATCATCAATATTTTAGATGGCACATAATCACATCCAGAGTTTTAGTTGACAAATGCATTTTAACAGTACAAATATTCCATATTCATAAAAAAATTGCATGTACAAAATTACAAAAATTGCTTGTATAATAATGTTTTGTTGTTGTTTAAAATGTTTTTTGATGTTAAAGGTCAAGTCAGCTACCCAACTGCGAATATTTTACATGTGACTCTATACTCAGTGTAGGTGTTTATTACACTTCAAATACTGTTACATATCATCACTTCTTGTTTATTTGCTTCCATTTATTCAACACATTTATACACTGCCTTATATTTATACACTGTGGAATACCATTGCACATGTAAAAAAAAACAAAAAAAGCTGAAACTGAAAAGTAAACTTTGGGAAGCCATGAGTTTAGTGAATACAAACCTCCTTTAAGGGGTCGCTCAGCTCTCCCAGAATGTTGTCCTCATCAAACATCTTGCCCTGGTATCGATGTTCATAATACTCGTGGATTTTCTGCCTGACATCTGCTGGAAGCTTGTGGAACGACATGTACTGCTCCACCTGCTTATACTGAACGACAGACAGGTGAATAATTAGAATATGTATAATAATGTTA
The DNA here is from genome assembly GCF_018812025.1 of Megalobrama amblycephala. NCBI lineage: Eukaryota > Metazoa > Chordata > Actinopteri > Cypriniformes > Xenocyprididae > Megalobrama > Megalobrama amblycephala. Next base: position 39,907,902 of record NC_063056.1, read on the forward strand.
AAAAAAAATATTTTCATTATAGCTGCTGATGGTTTAGTATGTCACACCTGACAGAAAAATATATAAAAGTGCTAAAAAACATTTTCATATATCCACTGATGATCAAGCCTGACGAATAAAGAACAGCATGAATGAGGTCACTTAAAAGTCACCATCTGCCATCATTCAGTGCTTTACCTTCTCCTGATACTGTCGGCGGGACGAGTCCAGGGACTGGATGAGGGCAGTGGCGTGGCCGATGAACATGGCGTAACACGTGGCGCCCACGATCATGCTGAGCATGGTGAGCCAGACGTCCGTCATTCCCTCCGGAGCCTGAGCGCCGTAACCGATGCACAGCATGTGACTCATGGCCTTGAAGAGCGCGTATGAGTACTGGATGCCCCACGTGTCGTTCTGAAACACAGAGCAGACCATCAAATCATCGCCTGAGATTCATACTGCCATCAGAGACACGCTGCGGCGGCGCTGGGGTCAGATTAGGGTTAAAGGGTTTATACTGTATAAAGATAAACACTGTCATTTATTGACACTGGCTATATATATATATATATATATATATTAATGTGCCCTTTGAGTATCTTTTCAGTCAGTTACCACATACGGTGTAAAGTACGCAGTGTTCATGTGGGCTGTTTCTCCCTTTGGTTTCTCCCAAGGAATCTTCTACACTGTCAAGGAGATTTTCCCTGCCGTTGTGTCGAGTCACATGGGGATTCGCCCTCGTTTCTAAAAGTGCTGCTCAAATACAGCAGGAATGAAACGCTTCACAGGCAGAAATGCAGACAAACCAGCCTCTTGTCCAGTGCTGTGATCCGTTACATAATCATCTTTGACCTTCAGTGCATCAACAGGACGCTTTGAGAAGGAGCACAACTGACTGCAAATTGTTAAAATCAAACTAGTTTTAAAACACAATGACTACAGACAACATGCACTGATCCAGTACTGAGGTGAAGCAGACAAAATGCTCAAACGCAGCCCAGAGATCATGTGTGTCATGAGCGCGAGTGTGTGTTTTGTGAATGAGATGACTGTGCTATGTTTATCTCTCCTGTGCTCAAGACTGACATGATGGAGGAGACAAATATAGCACAGATCTGCTGCTATCTGGGGAACACTGAGCATCAGCTGCCTAGCAACCGTCACCACGACAACAATGGTGGAAACCCTACTGCGGGTGAGTCAGCGATTCAATCACACAATGTGTGTGTGTGTGTGTGTGTCCTGTTTTTAATTAGATATTTTGTAATGTTGCCTCAATATTCCGACAAGACAAGCAGGTGCATGAAGCAGTGAACAGTCAAACACACACACACAAAAGTATATCACAAAAGAAAGTGTATTGTAACAGTAAATTGTTTTTGCAACTACATAAAAAGTATAGTAAACGCAACTTACAGTAGAAGGTGAATAAACTGTACACTGTATTGTAGTGAATATTGTGTAGTATTGAATGTCTGTATATTCAGCACTTGAATACTGTAAAAATACAGTCCAACTGAAATAGCCAAAACACTCTAAATGAAAAGCATGAAACACTCAAGAGTCGAACAGCTGCAAAATCAAAGCCAGTGATTCATTCTGCCTCAGCATCACGTCTTCATGTTGGTCCGGCTTGATCCACATCACAGGGAATGATGGGAAAAACCCTCTAGTGTGCCGATCCAGCCTTGACAACACTGTCCACATCTTACTCTTCCTCTTCCTCCTCTTACACACACTCTTCCTCCTCTTACTCATACTCTTCTTCCTCTTACTCATACTCTTCCTCCTCTTACTCATACTCTTCCTCCTCTTACACACACTCTTCCTCCTCTTACTCATACTCTTCCTCCTCTTACACACACTCTTCCTCCTCTTACACACACTCTTCCTCCTCTTACTCATACTCTTCCTCCTCTTACACACACTCTTCCTCCTCTTACTCATACTCTTCTTCCTCTTACTCATACTCTTCCTCCTCTTACTCATACTCTTCCTCCTCTTACACACACTCTTCCTCCTCTTACTCATACTCTTCCTCCTCTTACTCATACTCTTCCTCCTCTTACACACACTCTTCCTCCTCTTACTCACACTCTTCCTCCTCTTACTCATCTTCTTCCTCCTCTTACACACACTCTTCCTCCTCTTACACACACTCTTCCTCCTCTTACTCATACTCTTCCTCCTCTTACACACACTCTTCCTCCTCTTACTCATACTCTTCCTCCTCTTACTCATCTTCTTCCTCCTCTTACACACACTCTTCCTCCTCTTACTCATACTCTTCCTCCTCTTACACACACTCTTCCTCCTCTTACACACACTCTTCCTCCTCTTACTCATACTCTTCCTCCTCTTACTCATACTCTTCCTCCTCTTACACATACTCTTCCTCCTCTTACACATACTCTTCCTCCTCTTACTCATCTTCTTCCTCCTCTTACACACACTCTTCCTCCTCTTACACACACTCTTCCTCCTCTTACTCATACTCTTCCTCCTCTTACTCATACTCTTCCTCCTCTTACACATACTCTTCCTCCTCTTACACATACTCTTCCTCCTCTTACTCATCTTCTTCCTCCTCTTACACACACTCTTCCTCCTCTTACACATACTCTTCCTCCTCTTACACATACTCTTCCTCCTCTTACTCATACTCTTCCTCCTCTTACACACACTCTTCCTCCTCTTACACACACTCTTCCTCCTCTTACTCATACTCTTCCTCCTCTTACACACACTCTTCCTCCTCTTACTCATACTCTTCCTCCTCTCACACACTCTTCCTCCTCTTACACACACTCTTCCTCCTCTTACTCATACTCTTCCTCCTCTTACACATACTCTTCCTCCTCTTACACACACACTCTTCCTCCTCTTACTCATACTCTTCCTCCTCTTACACACACTCTTCCTCCTCTTACACACACTCTTCCTCCTCTTACTCATACTCTTCCTTCTCTTACACACACTCTTCCTCCTCTTACACACACTCTTCCTCCTCTTACTCATACTCTTCCTCCTCTTACACACACTCTTCCTCCTCTTACACACACTCTTCCTCCTCTTACTCATACTCTTCCTCCTCTTACACACACTCTTCCTCCTCTTACTCATACTCTTCCTCCTCTTACACACACTCTTCCTCCTCTTACTCATACTCTTCCTCCTCTTACACACACTCTTCCTCCTCTTACTCATACTCTTCCTCCTCTCACACACTCTTCCTCCTCTTACTCATACTCTTCCTCCTCTTACACACTCTTCCTCCTCTTACACACACTCTTCCTCCTCTTACTCATACTCTTCCTCCTCTTACACACACTCTTCCTCCTCTTACACACACTCTTCCTCCTCTTCCTCATACTCTTCCTCCTCTTACACACACTCTTCCTCCTCTTACTCATACTCTTCCTCCTCTTACACACACCCTTCCTCCTCTTACTCATACTCTTCCTCCTCTCACACACTCTTCCTCCTCTTACACACACTCTTCTTCCTCTTACTCATACTCTTCCTCCTCTTACACATACTCTTCCTCCTCTTACACACACTCTTCCTCCTCTTACACACACTCTTCCTCCTCTTACTCATACTCTTCCTCCTCTTACACATACTCTTCCTCCTCTTACTCATACTCTTTAGTGTTTAAGTAATTTAGTAAAACTGTAATATACATTCATGGTGCAAAATGCCAAAATAAAGGTTTTGACAAAATGACAAAATGATGACAAAATATCTTACTATATATATATATAAAACTCTGTTGTCAAACACAAAATGCAATGTTTATATTTCAAAAGATGGATTAAATTGGTAAAGTTTTATGAGTTCAATTTATTAGACATGAATTTAGGGGAAGAAAATGGAATTTGTGAAAAAATAAAACATATTTCATAGAGCCCTACAACATCTATAGTACACAACGACAAGTCTAAAGTATGAATTTGATTAGTAGAGGAACTAAAGCAGACGTGAATTACTGTACAGATGAAGCTTTTCCTGCCATCAGCATGAATCCATCCTGGCTTTTAGAGTGAGCGTTGCCATAGAAACCAATCACTTCTAAGTCCAAGGACGAGCTCAACAGCTCAGACTTCAGAATTCTGACTAGTCGTCTCATAATTATGGTAATTCTGACATGAGCAGAATAATACAAGCTTCCTCACAGTCTACAGAGACAGCAGCCTTCTGAGGGAACATGATGAGTGAACATTATTGTGATGCTGCATCAGATTTGGGCAGCATCATTGAGCCGCTTGAGTGTTTGACTTTGTCTATGATGCTGTCTATGTAGGCACCTCTGGATTTTCAAATTGAAACAGAACTCAAAACAAAGAAAAGATCATCTTACAAATTCATATTTACATTTCCATGCATTAGGCTGTTGACACTGTTATCCACATGCACACACACACACACACACACACACACTCATCGGCATGAATCTGGCTTAACTTTCAGTTAAACATGCTGACTTCAAATTGCTCTTTGATATGCAAATATCTTAAACACACTGACACCAGACTAATCCACTGTTCATGCTGTGTTGACAGTGTTTCAGCAGCTTGTGAAATGCTGTGACTCTTTCAGAACACTGATCTGTTCGACTGAGTGTCCCGACAATCGCATGTTAAGGGCGGGACTATCCCAGGTCACAAAAACATGTTCTAAGAACGTTTTGCTAACGTTCATATTACACTTTAAAACATTATTCTGAATGTTCAAAATAAAAAGTTTTTAAAATGTTTCAAAAACATTGTTTCTTGGTTATATGAACATTAAGAGAAAATTCCATTTTATCATTCTTGGTAACGTTATTTTGAATGTTCTCTGAACGTTCTGAAACAAGTAGTAACATTTAAAAAACATTAGATGAACTAAAACGTTCCATGAACAATGTATAAATAATGTTTTTGTGTTAATGTTTTGAGAACATTATTAAAGACCAGATTACTTTGAATGAACGTTCCATTAACGTTAGTGGAAGAACATTTGTTCATAACTTTAAAAGAACCTTGCCAGAACGTTTTGTGTTTGTGAAACCTGTGTGAAAACAGTCATTATTTTTCCAGCACTGCAGATCAGAAAGTCTTCCTCACCACCATGTTGTTCTTGGAGACCCAGCAGTCCAGCGGGAAGTCCTGCAGCATCGGCACCAGGAACTGCAGACATCCGTCCCAGTGACACAACAGAAGCATCATGCCGATCAGATTGACGATCCGCACCATCGCGCTGGCCAGGTCATAGGTCATGTGGAAAATCTGTGGGACACACATACTCTTGTAATCACTCTTATTTAAAATGCTTGACTATAGCAAAAGTTATGATTATTTTGGTCGGTATTGAGGAAATTACTCACTGATTTTGGAAACATCATAATAGGGGTGAGAAATATAACCAAATTTAATTTCACAATATTGTTATATTTAATTTTTTTTGCTGGAAATAAGGATGTTTTGTTACCTATAGAAGCTTGTTTCCAGCATTGAAAAAATAAATAAATAAATAAATAAGGAAATTGGTAATTGCGACTTTTTATCTCCAAATTCCAAGAAAAAAAGTCAGAATTGCGATTTATGTGAAATGTGAGATGAAAAGTTGCAATTACTGTACCTTTTTTATTTAATTCCTTGGCAACAAGAAACAAGCTTCCATAATTACCATTGCAAAACTTTAGATGCCAGTACAATTTTACAATATTCTTGATATCGCAGCAAAATCTAATACTAGCCAAACTAATGCAAGTAAAAAGATCTCATGCTTACTTAAAACAAGCAATAAAAAAGAACGAGCAACAGGACAAATATAGTAGTGGGCAAAAGTGATGTCCGGCCGAGGAAAATTGACATCTTCACCCTTTATTCAAATATTATTAGAAATATGTTAAATATGATTTTGGCTGATTGGCTGATTGGCTGATTTGGCTGATTTTGGCTAATTGTGCCGACATCATTTTTGTCCAGAAATTATGAATACATGCAAAACAAGAGAGAACCAACAAAATATTAATAACAATGTTTGTTTTTTCCTGTGAGCTTTTTTATTTTCTATGCATTTTTATTCATAAACCTGTAGCTGTAGTTTGCCATATAATTATGTCAGATAAATACCTTCATCAAGTTTAGTGTTTTGTTCTTCCCTCATATTTAAAATATTTAAAAAATATAAAATATTTTCCTCATATTTTGATGGTTTAATCGAACTTGCAGGGTCATTAAAAACAAACATCCCCTCCAGACGTCACTTTTGGCCACTACTGTAAATACAACAAAACAAAGATACAAATCAAATAAACAGTGCTTTATGTTTTTCAGACATATCTATACTACAGAAACTGAATAAAGTCATTAAATGCAAAAACAAAACATTGCATGGTCTTTACTGTATGAATTACATATAAAATGATTGAGTGGTTTAAAATCACTTAGACATTTAAACTGGTAAAGATTAAAAACTCATGCAAAGTATAAACTTTATAACACTAGACATTATGAGAGCATCACTGTGAAACAGAATGCAGCACAATAACCATTTATCTTGATTATCTTGTTTTCAGAATCGTTGGAAGCCAAAATGGTAATTGAAAATAAACTGGATTAATCACCCAGAGCGACAGGAGAGGCGGCACGGGATCATGAGAGAACCGCGACTCAACATGTCCCGAACCACAACACTAACAATACAGTGATCTCACCTCCTCCCACTGGTGGATGTACCGTATGAGTCGGGACAGACGCAGCAGCCGCAGCAGGCTCAGGATCTTGGTGAACCGAACGATCCGCAACGCTCGAGCTGTCCGGTACACCTGCGGGAAAGAGCCAAACACACACACATTTACACCAGTACACCTGCATTCATTTACTGACTAGTTTAGGTTGGGTAAAGATCAGGTTTGAAATCGATCTGACTGCACTGACACTATCAGATGAGAACAGAACTTCTGAATAATGACTCTCTAATCTTCTGTAGAGCTGCTTTACTCCTGAATCTAAATTTGTCTCGTTTCTGATGAAGTTTGCATCATTGATTCTGTTATTTTTCTGTTTATTATTGTGCTTTGACACAACCAGCTTTGACACAACCTGTACTGTATAAAGCACTGTAAAAATAAAGCTGACTTAACTTGACCATGGGTCACTTCTTTGTTAAAGGGTTCACCCAAAAATGACCATTCTGTCATCATTTACTCACCCTCTTGTCATTCAAACCTGTGTGACTTTCTTATGGAAGCTTGTTTCCACCACAAAATTTAAAACAAAAAAATGGTAATTGTGATGTTTATCTCACAATTCTGACGTTTTTTCTCACAATTCTAAGTTTATATCTTACAATTCTATATCTAAGTTTATATCTAACCCTATTCAAGGACAGGCATTAAGGTGGTTTAGATCGTACCTATCAGACCATTTCCATTTTGTTTATTTAAACAGGGAATTATCCAAATTAACGTCAGTAAATTATGAAGTGCCTCAAGGTTCTGTGTTAGGCCCTCCGCTATTTTCAATATTATTAGAAAACATGGAATTATAGTAGTTTCCACTGTTATGCTAATGATACTTAGATATATATTTTATCATGACCAGATGAAATCTCCAAATTATCCAAGGTGACAGAGTATGTTAGAGATATAAAATATTGGAATGACCAGTAATTTGTATCTAGAAGTATGTACTGTTACTTCATCCTCTACAGTTAAAGACCTGGGTGCTATATTATACAACAAAAATCATATTTCATATGATACAAAAAAGCCGTATTCCACCTCAGAAAAATCGCTAAGCTACGGAACGTTCTGATGCAGAAAAGCTAGTTCATGCTTTCAAGCTTTCTTTCTTTCTTCAGTGGGACATAAAAAGATATTTTGAACAACACTGGGAACCAAACAACATTGGATCCCATTGACTTTCACTGCATGGACAAAAAAAAAAAAAACACCCAGTTTCCCAAAATATCTTCTTTTGTGTTTCATTGAAGAAAGAAAGTCAAACAGGTTTAAACAACATGAGTAAATGATGACAAGAATGATAATTTTAGCTGAACTGCTGCACAGATTTCTGAATGAACATTTCAACTCAAGCTCTTGTTACAGTGAAGAGGAAGCTTTCAGCTCTGATGTTACATGATGTCTCAATGAGAGACAGACAGACTTTATTCCTTTACCTCTGAGTCCAGTCGAGCTTCCAGGTCCACCATCAGGAAGATATAATCCACCGGGATCGAAGACACGAAGTCCACGAGGAACCAGCTCTTCAGGTAGCGTTGGCGGATAGCCTTCGGGTCCAGCAGGATCTCCGTACTGTCCTCTTTCACAATCCCGGTACGGAAGTTCAGCACCAGGTCCACCAGGAAGAGCGTGTCCGACACCACATTGAAGATGATCCACGGAGGCGTGTTCTCGTCCTTAAAGAACGTGATTCCCACCGGGAGGATGATGAGATTTCCCACCATCAGCAGCAGCATGAGGAGATCCCAATAAAACCTGCAGACGGACGGTTTGAGCGACTCTGTTAACATGCATCCAAATACATTTCTCTACACTGTCAAAAGTGAAGGCTATACTCTTAATCAATCGATAAGGTTGTATTCGTCTTTTCTTCTCTATTGTGACGTATATCGAGTGAAACACTTCTGGAACAAGAACAAATGTAGGGCAGGGCTTGATTTTGTCTGTGGGGAATTGATTGGATGGTTGTGTTTTCTATTGGTGGATCTCATGTGAGTGACAGGTTGCCCCGCCCTCGTCATCAGAGAAGAGATGCAGCAAAAGGGAGGGGAAGTTATTCTGATTCAAGGTTACGAGGAACATGAATTAAAAAAAATAATGATGTGAACTGATAAAACATTTAGAATAAGTACTATAAAATAAGAATCGCTTTGATTTCATGGTAACTTTAATCAAAAGAAGTACCTACTCAGAAAGTATGTGATTTCGGACGCAGCTGTAGGATCTCTGTAAGTCTGTAAGTGTCTGATTATCTCTGTCTGCAGTTATGAGATCAATATTATTGATCATCTCCCTATGAGAGATGCAGAGCTGCATGGAGAGATAATACCGTAATGCAAGAGTCCAGCTGAGCACGTCAGACATCATCTGTGTCCTGCAATGGCATTCTAGCGTAAATGAGAATATAAAATAACAGAAGCATCCTGATGGAGAAACTGGGACACTAGAGCAGGTCTGAGGCTCGGCGTCACACACACATGCAGGTGTGCGATCAGTAATAATCTGCTCATAATCTGCAGCAGCAGTTTCCCATCAGCCCTGCACCGTCTGACTGACTGACTTTCTCTGCCTCGTTTCTTTATTCATAGTCTCAGTTTAACGTAATTGAAATCGTAGCTGATTGAATTATGCATTATGCATACATTGGATGAATAATGCATCACATTATGAATATTTGATCCATGCTCATTTCTGACAGCAGACAGACTAATTGTGCTCATATGCATATTCAGATGTCGTGTATAGAACAGTCTGAACCTGTGCCTCTTTCTTTTTTGAAAGATGTTATTGATCAATTGAAACCATCCTCCTGTCCCACAGATGTAGTCGGTCTGTGTTTTTACAAGTGAAACTATAGAGCCTATAATCCACAGAACTATTAATAGCAGTTTGACCTCAGGTGGTTCAACCAAAATCTAATTTTGCCACCATGGTTCTCTCCAATTTCTGAACTCCCTTTTTCTTTATAAAATATTGGCGAAAGTTGCATGTATACAACTGCAATCTTTTTCAGATTCACATGGAGTTTTAAAGGTATTTCAGTCTGGTTTTATAGCCCTTTGACGCACTTTTAAAAAATGTTGATCTCTTATTGGTCACAGACTCAGGAGATTCTGCCATTCTTATGCTTTTCGACCTGACATCTGCATTTGACACCACTGATCACAACATATTGATCTCTCGATTGGATCATTCCGTTGATATCAAAGGCATTGTCCTAGAGTGGTTTAGGTCCTATCTATCTGACAGGAAATTTTCTGTCTGCCTTGGTGAATTTGTGTCCCTCTTCCTTGTGGTGTCCCTCAGGGCTCTATTCTGGGCCCAATGCGGTTTTTCTGTACATGCTCCCATTAGGGTCCATTTTTAGGAAGTATGGCATTTCATTTCATTGTTATGCAGATGACACACCCTTTAAAACTATTGTTGGACTGCCTTGAGGATATTAAAGCTTGGAAGGCCCTAAATGTTTCACATTTTAATGAGAGTTAAACTGAAAATATGAAATTTGGCCCAAATAGTGCTCACAAGGCCCCTAACATAGATCTGGGATCTCTGCTTCCTTACGCTAAACCCATTATTAAAAATATGGGTAAAATAATAAACTCTGACATTAAACTTGATGAAAAAGCCTCAGTGTGTGTTTTGGGAATTCTCAAGCGGGAAACTGCAGCTATATTTAGAGTTACAGGTTTCATTGGATTACACTCGGGCCCGGGCAGCGGAGGCGTAACCAATCACCAATCGCTCAACAGTTTGTGTCAAAGCCAGAAAAAACTGAACACACAACATCTACTGCTCATGGAAGTTTGAATACGACTGAATATAATCCTGAAATTCACAAGGAATCATCTCATTGTGTTGATTGTTGTGTGCACACTAAAGCTCCGTTCAGAGTCAGACACAACAAACCATCTTCCTGTCTGTCTGTGTGAGAGTCTGCTGTATCTGTGACTCACTTAGTCTGGTCTCTGTCTGTTTCCAGCTTGTAATAACATCTGTTCAGAGGCAGACAGGTGTGAACAGGGTACAAAACACTGTCATCTGATCACTGAAACCACATTCAGAGTCAGTCAGAAACACACGTGACTGCAGCGTCTGCTCACCTGTCACTCATCCACTGCAGTAAAAGCATTTACATTTTGCTGTTTACATTATAGATCATTAGAATGTCTGACATCAACGACACAGATGCCCTAACTTCACCGAAATAACAATGACTTTTTGCTGACGGTAAGAGATGCTCATGAGTTATGAGTCATTGTGATTTATTTTGATCACTATCATCATTCTGTCATCATTTACTCGCCCTCATATCATTTAAACCTCTATGACTTTCTTTCTGCAGTGGAACAGAAAAGCGCTGGGAACCAAAGAATTGGAGTCATTGTATGGACACTGTGTGAAAAACTAACATTACTCAAAATATATTTTATGTTCCACAGAAGAAGCTTAACGACACGAGGGCGAGTAATTGATAACAAAATATTAATTGCTTGGGTGAACTAACCCTTTATGCAGCACAACTGTTTTCAACATTGATAATAATCATAAATGTTTCTAGAGCAGCAAATCATCATATCAGAATGATTTCTGAAGGATCATGTGACACTGAAGACTGGAGTAATGATGCTGAAAATTCAGCTTTGATCACAGGAATAAATGACACTTTACAATATATTCACATAGAAAACAGCTGATTTACATTGGAATAATATTTCACTGTTTTTACTGTATTTTTGATCCAATAAATGCAGTCTTGGTGAGCAGAAGAGACTTCTTTTAAAAACATTCCTGTTGACATGTGAATCACAGGTGCAAACTGTGTGTGTGTGTGTGTACCTGAAGTCGCTGTAGGGGTGTATGATCCAGACTCCGGCCGATTTGAGCCTCTCCTGCTCCAGCGCCACGGCCTTGTGGCTGCCGAACATGCGGAGCGAGAACTTGTTGACGCCGGGCTGCAGCATGGCTCCGAACTGCCTTTGAATGAAGGTGGACTGGTTCGAGTAGCTGTAGTCCTCACCGTCCAGACCCGGGCCGGCCTCCGGGCTCCCGGCCGCTGTGGTCGTGGTGGTCTCGGGTCCGGTGGCGGCCACCACGACCATCCCGGTGCCGGTGGAGGAGGAGGTGGATGCCAGAGCGGCTCTGGAGGCGGCGAAGCCCACGGAACGCTGCACGGTGGGCGGGGCGGAGCCGGCGTGGGGGAGCGGCAGTGGCAGAGGGGTGGTCGGGGTTCCGGCCGCCGTGCCCGGGCGGAATGGGCCGTTGTCGCGCGTGGAGCTCATGATGGAGAGGCGGCGGCGCCCGGGCAGCGGCTCCCCGCGATCGCCCTCCAGAGACGCCTGGGAGAGGCGGTAACCGGGAGACGGAAGGCTGCTCTTGCTGCGCCGCTTAGAGTCGCCGTTCCGGGCGAGCCGAGGGTCCGTGCCCGCGGAAGCCCCGGTGCCCGCTGTGCCACCATCCATGCCAGTGCCAAAGAGCGGCGAGAGCGCGCACGCACGCACGCGCTCACACACACACACACACACACACACACACACACAGACACACGCACACACACACACACACTGACCTGTTGTTACTCTCCTGTCAGATAAATGCAGGTCTGAATAACGAGCTCACGGTCAGTTTGACCTCAGTGCCGGTAAAACGACGGATTCTCCTTCACGCTTCCTCCGCCCCGCCGCGCTGCCCTCCGACGGCTCCTCATCGTGTTCGAACGCCCTTGAATAAACGCGCGTCAGTGACGCTCCCTTCGCCCTTGACGCGCTCGTCTTCACGCGCCGTCCGTCATTTCTCCTCATTTCTCCTCCCGCGTGTCCTTGAGGCCCAGGCGCTCCGAAGCGCTCCGACACCGGCCAGCATCTCCGAGCGGTCGCGGTGATTCTCTTCTCCGGTTGTCACGGTGATGTCTCGAGCCTTGCGCTCAACAGACGCGCTTATATAAAAACGAATGAGAGGGAGCAGCACAGATCCAAGACATTCATCTGTCAATCACACACACACACACACCGGTCAGTCAGCAGACGCGTGAAGGCGCATCATCATCATCATCATCAGACTGATGCGCAACAGATGAGAAAATAAAGGGAGCTGCTGTCAGACGCGCGTTATTCTCCCGCCTCCTTTAAACGCGCGTTTATCAGGCATTTATCCAGGGCGCGTCGCGGCTCACATTCATCACTTTCACTTGTTGAGCTTCACACGGTCAGATTCCGGATGCCTCGTGAAGGGAAGGACGAACGTGGTGTTAAATAAATATGAAATCAATGTGCGAGCGCATGAAGGTCTGTTGCCATGGCAGCATCAGCATCATCACCATCCCTGTCACCCGCGTGCCCGACCGGCTCACAGTCCACACTCCTGCGGCTCAGGTATGAGCGCGCGTCGCAGGCGTGTCACAGTGACGGCACAGAGATGGGAGGAGAGAGACAGATGACAGTCACTGGTGTCTGTTTCTGAGACACTGAACAGCTAAAGCCAATTAGGAAATTCAAAATCATAATAAGATAACACAACCACAGATCTGTGCTGGCTATCAAAAAATTATTTCAATCTTTGAAAGAGCTTTTAATAAATAATCAAGGATTGAAGGAAATGCAAGTGTCTCCTGCAAACATGAGTTCATCAGAGGAGGGTTTATATACATGCAACCACTCATTAACAATTTATAATGCTTTCACAGTGACATTCTATATACGTCACATATATAAAGTTGTATATATAGCCGATTTCAACTGCTTGATTGTTTGTATTATTATATAACGGATGTAGGCTGGTAAGAGCTGTGCGTGTAAACCTCACTCCTCTGATCTCAAGAGGCTCGTCAGCGACTGTGGTCTTCATCCTCCCTGTTAGAGCGCGCGCCTCCTATACCGGCGACCCGGGTTCGAGTCCCGCTTAGAGCAGGGAACTCAAACAGAGGGCCTTACAACTGCGAAATGTAAATTTTGTTATTGCACAGCTTTACTTTGCTAAATGCAACTAAAAGGCATGAAAATGAATAAAAATTAACAATGATTTTCCATAAACAAGCTTTGAAGCAAAGTGTATTGTGAAAAGCATTACATAAATAATATTGAGTTGCCTTGATGAACATGATGAAACCATTCAAATCTGATTTTTGGGATAAAGTCTCAATGTGATGGTCAGACATACATTTGTAAAAGCTTCACCATCATGATGAGTGTTTCCTGCTCTACTGACTATAATAGTGCAGATATATTTATTGATAAATGTGAATAATGATGGTTGCAACTTGGTTGATCACAGACCAGCTTTGACATTTGCAATATGATGCTGCAAAATGCCGTCCGAAAGGCATCCGACTAGTGCATGACTACATAGAAAAACAACATAAAAGCAGCAGTGGGAAGTGTGAACGGAGCAGGTTTCTGAAGCCGCTCTCGGCATGAGGACAAACACTGAAGGTAATTATCAGTTTTCATCACAGGAAAATAAAGACAGCACATATGACTCATTTCAATTTATTGCTATAGAAATGATACACATATGATGGTTGGAAGTGCAGCACAAGCAGAAATCAACACTGACGCTCTGTGGGTTAATTAGCATGGGCCTGTCAATCACAGACTCTGGCGAATCAGAGACTCGGGGTCAGGGCACAGTCACCGCCCTCATGATGTTGGTGTGTCCTGAACCGGGACTCCAACCGGTGACCACGATCACCATATCACCCGTACTGAAGAAACCCCGCGCTTTACCTGCCGAGAGACAGAAGTTAACACACACATACACGCTCACACACACACCTGCAGCTCGCTCACACTCACCGATGTCCATCGCAAATGTCACACGGTTGTCCACATCATCGGCCCAGACCTCAGCGGGCGTAGTTGGGAACAGGGCGGGGAAAACGCCGCGGAGCAGCTGTGATTGACGGGCCACCTGAACATTACGTGTCACGGCAATGATCGGACAGCGAGGACGATATCGAGATAATAAATGAGCCGACCTGCATGACAGACAGAGATACCTTTGAGCTAATTTGCTACATCTATAGTACCTAACAAAAACCTCCTAAAAACATCCTCATTTGTAAAAAATAAATGGTAAAACTGCATTAGTGTTCAGTGAGGGTGAGATTACAGTATTTGTGTACCTGCCGGAGGTGGTGAGGATGATGATGGCTCCAGCGCAGCATTTGAAGGATGACTCGACGGCTCCGATGGCCGTGACCTCTGTGGGGTCGGAGCTCAGAGGGGTCAAACGACGCAGCTCTTCAAACAACTGCTGATGAAAGATGGCCGCCTCAGCCTCACGGCAGATCTGAAACACACACACACAGACAGTGAGACAGCGGGTGACGTGGAGTTAAAGTGCACAGCAAAATGCTCAGAGTTAAATCGACTCTACTCAGATTACATATGGTCCCTCTCTAATGTTAAAGTAACACTGAAGCAGAGTGAAATTTAATGAGATAATTAAGTGAATTAAGTTATGATTGGGCATTAGTGATGAACACCTGCTGTTAACAAGCAGAATTACTGAAGAGAAACACAATAACTACAAAGGACTTCCAGCCACAGCCTTAGATGAAATCAACTGAAGATAAAAGACATTAAATCTCTCAAGATCTGATTAAACAACTCCACAAACAGAATATTATCTCATTAACTTTAACTCTGCTTCAGTGTTATTTTAACTCTATGTAGAGAGGGACCATATGTTCTCTGAGCAAAGTTGATTTAACTCTGGGGATTTTGCTGTATGGATTCCAGTGAAGGGTCAGAGGTCACGCACCGAGTGCATCATGGCAACAGCTTCAACAGGGAAGTTTCCTTTGGCCGTTTCTCCAGACAGCATGACGCAATCGGCTCCGTCCAGAACCGCATTAGCCACGTCGCTGCTCTCTGCGCGGGTGGGTCGTGCATGGTGCACCATACTCTCCAACATCTGAACACACACACTCAGTCAAGTCTCTGTCAATCAGTTGAACTGTTCAGGTCATTCCGTGTGTCACACCTGTGTGGCGCAGATCACCGGTTTCCCTGCAGAATTACAGCGTCCGATCATCATCTTCTGCGCGATGAAGACTTTCTCGGCCGGGATCTCGATGCCCAGGTCACCGCGGGCCACCATGATGCCGTCGCTCTCCTTCAGGATCTCCTCGAAACTGCGGAGAGAAATGAGGAGATGTGAGACGACAGAGCAGGAGCGAGCTGAGTACGAACAGTGTGTGTGTGTGTGTGTCTCACTTCTGAACACCCTGTCTGCTCTCCACTTTGCTGATTACTTTGATGTTTCGTCCTCTGTCCCCGAGCGCTGCCCTCACGGCCTTCACGTCCTCGGCTGAGCGGATGAAGGAGGCGAAAACGATGTCCACGTCCTGCTCCAAGCCAAACAGCAGGTCGGATCGGTCACGCTCGCTCACCGCCGGCAGGTTCACCAGCTCTGCTCCTGGCAGATTCACGCCTTTGCGACTTCCCAGAATCCCACCGTTCTCCACACGAGTCTCCACCCACGTGTCACCTGAGATGAGGAACGCTTCAGGCATCAGGGCGAAAAGACTGACTCTGACGATAACTGGTTCATTTGCTTCACTGTCATGAAAATAATCTCACAAAGCAACTTCTAACAGCTCACTGTATTTGTCGTATAAATATGAGCTGGTGTTTGTTACCGATCTCCAGGACTTTGAGAGCGAGGAGCCCGTCATCAATGAATATTCTGCTTCCTTTCTTGAGTACGCGGGTTAGGCTGGGATAATCCAACCAGATAACTGACCCGTCCGTCTTATCACGCTCCGCCTCTGAGGTCACGACCCGAACCGACGCTCCGCGCTGCAGCGTCACCTCAGCGTCCGCGCACTGTCACACACACAAACACACACACACCGTCTGAACACTGATTACACACACACACACACACTCCTTCAGAGAGTTTCGTACCCCTTTAACCAGCCCGGTGCGAATCTCCGGTCCTTTGGTGTCCAGTGCAATGGCCACAGGCCTGTAGTACAGTGGGTCAGAGGTCAGCGTCTCCACGGCCTCACGGATGTTACGGATCGTCTCACTGTGATACTAAGAGACATGTGTGAGACGCTGAACGTGAGTCGTAGAAAGACATACACACACACACACACTGACCTCATGAGAGCCGTGAGAGAAGTTGAGTCTGGCAATGTTCATTCCGGCCTTCACCATCTCCTGGAGTTTGGTGACGGAGCGGGAGGCGGGGCCTGAAACAGTAACATTACAGACTTTCATTGGAAAAGCACTGTGAGCAACATTTCTTATTAAATATACAATATTAATTTATTATATAAAATACAATACATTGATCGAAACTATTAAAATATATTAATACATCTCAAAATATAATTAATCTAAATAATATTAAATGTACTGCATATGATGCTGATTACAGTAGCCGCAGTGACTGACCGATGGTGCAGATGATGCTGGTGTTGCGTGCTGTGATCGGCTCCTGATCGATGTCCAGCAGACACAGATGCTCCAGGAACGTGTCGGCCATCGAGGCGTCCAGCTGCTGCTTCTGAATGAATGAGTCCGGCAAAGCCATGACGTCAGAGTAACGCCTGATACGGGCTGACGGACAGACAGAGAGACTGTGAGGAATGGACACTGACAGTAAACCTGTACAAAACCAGAGTCATGGTGTTCCAGAAGAAGGCCAGGACGAGAGGAGGAGAAGTCCTGGAGCAGCATTAGCTACACATCGAGATTTCAGCATCAGGGGACTTTAGTCTAGCTGAGTGTGGAGGGCATTTTATGCCATAAAATCACAGTATGGCCAATTAAAGCATGGATTAAATTATATCATGCAATCATGAAACCAATTCTACTGTACGGGAGTGAAATTTGGAGACAAATATAAAGTTTCAAATTTGGGATAAAAGTTTAATATAAAGAACACAACTGGATTTGCACAAAACTTTCTAAGGGCAAATAGAGGCAATGCCTGGGCTTCAACACAAAATAAAGCTGTTCATTTCAGTCAATCCCATTGAATCTATTAATGAAAGTGTCTCATCCTGTAAATATACTCACACTTAAACTAATTAACGAAACTCAAGCTAAATATCACTCCAACCACAGCCCTGAAATTTATAAAGAGATTGACAAACATAAAGTATAATTAAGATGAAAAATTTAACTAATTTGACCTCCAAACCAAACTCCAGTGTTATTCTGCCCTAAATAGAACCACAAAACTAGCAAATTACTTATAAATTAAACAATTAAAAGAAACTAATGCTTTCAAAATATTGACTCACTGGAATTCAAATACTTGAGTCTAGTGACTTTAATTGATGGTCGTCTCAGTGATTTCCTCCATCTTGTCTCTTGTATCACAACACACTCTCAGAATAAAATCATTCAAGTCAAGTCAGATTTATTTCTACAGTGCTTTATACAGTACAGATTGTTTCAAAGCAAAGTAATAAACAGGAAAATAACAGAATCAATGATGCAAACTTCATCAGATATGAGACAAATTTAGATTCAGGAGTAAAGCAGCTCTACAGAAGACAAGAGAGTCATTATTCAGATCAATTCAGATCAAGTTCTGTTCTCATCTGATAGTGTCAGTGCAGTCAGATCAAAATTATTACTGAATATTCACAATCTACTGATTATCTGGATGTGATTTCTTTTTATGACTTCACTGGATGTAGATGTTCGTGTGAGTGTTTGTCAAGGACGAACAAATAAAAAAGAAAACAGAACAGACAGAAGAGAGAAAGAACTTTGACACTGACAACACACTAAAGTGAGAAACACTTCTGACATCTGATTGAGAGAAAGACTGAAGAACATCAGCAAGGTCACAAAACAGAGACAGACAGAGAGAGAGTATATGTGTGTGTGTGTGTGTGTGTGTGTGTGTGTGTGTGTATATATATATATATATATATATATATATATATATATTCATACAACAGTTCTTTCTGGTTCTAGTGATAACAGCCCTCCTACCTTTTCACCGTTTGTATCTCTCTGCTTAAAGAGACTGTCATGGCGGCCGAGCAAATCCACCATTTTTTTTACAAATGCTACACTTGTTGTACCACGAAACTGTAGTTTAAGAGTTTTTAGGCGAGAATGTAGTTGTTTAGACCTGAAATATGTGACTCATATTTAATCGTATCGCTTATTTTACAATTTGTTTTCAGAGATGCGAGCTCCAGGCCATCAGCGGCCGTTCAGTGCTCGAGTACCCGCTGAGAACAGCTTCATCTCGGCCAGTGCTCCGGGGATTTGCCGCTGTGTCTTATAATGGTTAAACATGAGATATAATTAATTTTGGGTACATACAATGCGTAATCTTTGGTCTTATTAATATATTACTTGTTCCAGAGCAAATCTAATTGTGCTATGTTAAATTTGATCATTTAATATTAAGGCTATATTTAACTTACATATAGCATAGCATATTGGCTCCAACGAGACGGGAAATATCAGATGAAGACACTTCTCCGCTCTTTAAATACATAAAACATTAGCTTTTATAGACAAAGGCATTGAGCATTGAGCATTTTTTTTTCAAACATCAGATCTTTATTTACCTTTGCATTACAAACAAGCAACTGCATGCAGCACTTCTTTCATGATAGAGGTGGGGCGGGTTTATGAGGTTTGACTGACAGTTTGAGGATCCAATGGAGTTGAGAGGTTTTGTCACAAGCTCTTTAAAATGCTTTTCATTTGTAAAGGGTGACCGATAGCATTGATTTAAAAAAAAAAAAAATATAGGAAATATAGAGAAGCGAGGTTTCCACCTGACACTGACTATATATTCTTAACTGTGTAGCATTTATTTTAATACGTTGTACGTTTGACTGAATTGTACAATTTATTATGTTTAATTGTACAATTAATTTATAATGGCTACTGTTGCTCATTTAAATATTGTTGTTCAATAAATATTATTTTATATAAATATGTTGTATTTGGTATTGAGAAAGGGACTATTGGTGTGTAATATGGATTGAGGGAAAGTTACATTAATATGCCATTAGATGGCGGAAAAAATTCTATGAGTCAGTCGCAAGAGACTTTTAAATTGAAATGACGTTGTTTTAGCGCTATAATGTAGTGGAAAATTCCCTTAGCTGTGAAAAGGACAAATCAGTGTTGCCAAGTTTGCGTTTTTTCCGCAGAATTGGGCTACTTTTACACTATTGCCGTGGGATGTTTTTCATGTCCGCGGGTTGAATCGACCCAAAATAACATGATATTTAGTCCCTGGAATGCAAATTTTACCAGGGAAGCCCTGCCAAAAACACAAATTTTACCCCCCTGAAATGCCTTTGGGCTAGTTTTGGGCTAGTTTTGAGGAGCAATTGGGCGGGTTTTGTTGTGAAAACCTGGAAACCCTGGGACAAAGACAAAGATCGCTTTCCTCAGCGGACATTCAAATTTTTATTACATTTATATTATGGACATCGACCTGAAGAATGAATGTTATATCATGTTTAACGGTAACATATTACAGTAAATTTAGAGAAACTCTCTTTTTTTGAGAAACTCTCTTTCTCAAAAATAATGTACATAATACAATGAGTTTTAGTGAAGCGACTCAACATTCGTTACTAGTTCTGAAGTGACGTTATAGAATTAGTAACGGATCTTGGGCTCAACTGTTAAACTGTCAACTTGAGATTTGAATCAGTGGCGGAAGGAAGTAGTTCCTCACAAAAGAGGGTTTTAAAGACACTCCGTTGTTGTTTCTTATTTGTTTACACACTTGTGCTGTCGAGCTGTTGTATAAACACAATATCACACTTGTAGCTGTGCAATATGGCTGTATATCAGCACTGTGATTACCTACAGCCGAATCACAGCTGTGCTGATATACACACACATATATATATATATATACATTTACAAACTTTTATGTTAGATGAAATTAATCTCGATTAATCGATTTGACAGCACTAATTAATATAATATCTGTTTCCGCCCTGTAGTAAGGTACAACTGGGATAAAGGCGCCTTTGATTTTATTTTCCTCTAAACCACTAGATGGCACAAAAAACTTGCCGCAGCACTTTCCTAAACATCCGCTTTTCAAAATGTACGTGCAAATTTGTCTGATCCTTGAGGCAATCGCGGGCAGCAACGCAAAACTTGGTCTTATATTTGATTTTTTTTAAATGTTGATTTAAGTAGCAAATAAGAATCCATTAAATTAATGTTTGCATTTTCAGACAAAGGTCATTTTCAGTTTTGTTCAAGGTAATTCAAGCAACAGTTTTTCAATAACGGAAGAATATGTAAAAGTATGGTATTTGGGGTAAAAAGCGCCCCTGCTGTTGGGGCAAAAGACACAATAATTAACATGATAATGAATAGCTGGCTGACTTTTCCATTTCTTGACATGGTTAGATTCACATAGCAAATATCATATCAAATAATCAGATAATACCCATATTTATAATGAAACAATCATATTTTAAAATATATTAATCATATCATAATA
The DNA here is from genome assembly GCF_018812025.1 of Megalobrama amblycephala. NCBI lineage: Eukaryota > Metazoa > Chordata > Actinopteri > Cypriniformes > Xenocyprididae > Megalobrama > Megalobrama amblycephala. The sequence goes on from NC_063056.1 coordinate 39,929,086, forward strand.
AATATCATTTATTGGTACTACTGTAAATCTATATTAAATAGGCTATTATGGGATCTCCTTTAATGCTTTCAGAATCTTTACTTTTTAAAATAATTTTGTTTCTGTATTTCAGTATTTTTAAAATCTATTTTTATATTTTATACACATAGGACTATTTTAATGACAGTATATTTACTGAGCAAAATGAATTCTTTTATTTATCAAAATAAACAGAAAATAGTACAAACTTCTACAAGTATTCTAAGTTTGAACAAGTATTAACCTAGTCATTATTAAAAACATTTTATTTTAGCTAAAGTATTTGTATCAATACTGTATGCCTTTTACCCCATCACCACCTCATACATTTATAAGATTTTTAAACAAAATTAACCACTATATGATTTTTTTTTTTTTCACACAAAATATGTTGCTCCATCAATGTCCAATAAAAACATATATATTTTTCTTGCAATCATATTTTTGAGAGTAGTGAAAAGCACAATTTTTCTTAAGGTGTGCCTTTAGCCCCGTTGTACCCTAATATTTAAAAATTTAAGAATCAAAATGACATGCATTCTCTTGTAACATAGATTTGCCTGCATCATTTTCATGTTTCTTCCATGAAACACTAGTACAGTTTAGATCGGATCTCTGCGACAGTCAGAGAGAATCTTCATCATGTCTGCAGAGGTTTATCATCAGTATCAGAAGCTTCAGATCAGCAGAAGTTACTCACCACCCATCCTGACCGCCGCTGACCACCGCACACACTGACCGCCTCTCTCTCTCGCACACGCTTTATTCAGTCCAGTGTTCAGCTCAGTGTGTTTACACTTCAATCCTGATTCTAAAAATGACCATCCAGACTTTGTCCTTACTAAAGATATACAGGCCGAAAGATGAATGAACCTCATTTAACACTAAAAACAGAGAATCTGCTGAGCCAAACATCTGTGCTTCAGTTTGTCTCTCACAATATTAACAAAATCTGAGGGATTCAGATATGAACGAGACTGATAATGACTCTACTGTCTTCTGTAGAGCTGCTTTACTGATGAAACTGAGTTTGTTTCATAACTGATGAAGTTTGCAACACTGTGATACCTTTTTATTCGCAGGATTCATGAGGATGATAAATGTGTCTTTGCTCTTTTTACCCACAATAATCTGAAGCAGCACAACTGTTTTCAAAATAGATTATTTTATCATGAATGTTTCTTGAGCAGCAAATCAGCATATTAGAATGATTTCTGAAGGATCATATGATCATCTGATCCTTTAGTTATTATACTTTTTCAAATTTTTGTTTGAATTATTTTATATAAAAATAAAATGAATTAATATATAATTATATAAAAATAAATACATTTTAATTGCATTTATTCACTGCAAATCTATATTTTTTTTTGCAGTGAATAAGTATAATTAAAATTTAATTAATGTATGGGAAATTTAAGGGAAAACAAGACTATATTTCTGACTCCATTGTTCTCATTTTAAACACAAACTCCTTTAATTTTGATAAAATATTTTAGAAAACAATTTAATGTCTTATGCAAATGTACTTTGATTCAAGAAAGTTTAGATATTTGTACTGGAAAATATCTGAGTAAGAACATTTTCGCAGTGTTTTTATGCTTACTAGTTAAAACATACTATATTTTCTTTTTCTTTTGTCCAGTCAAACGCTCTTTTGAATGAAAACGTCCCTCTAAAACCACCTGCTTCTGACTAGTAGTGAATCAGCGGTGACATTAATGATAAAAGTGTTTAAAAAGAAAAGGAGTTTAAGTAGAAGTTTTACAACAGCAGATTTGAGTTGCTGTGTAAACATCGTCATATGTTCATATTTAAAGCTTCGATCACTATAGTGAGTTGATTATGAAGACCTTTGACCTCTGAGCAGACACTGAACCACTGTGTGACACCAGCAACAAAAGCCATCAAATGTTCAGATCCTTCTTCACATCCCGTCTGGAGCAGAGCAGCTCGAACATCAGCTAAACATCTGCTTTTGTGTTCCTCAGGATAAAGTCACACAAGTTTGAACGATCATCTCAGAATGTTGTTTGTTGAATTGTTCTTATCAGTGGTGTATCAGTACAGAATGACAGTAATAAAGTCACAGTGTTTGCAGTGACTAACGCTGGTAGTAAATCAGTAGCTAGAGGACAAATAAACCTTTGTGCAGAAACAGAAACACTGGAGCAGCTCGGATTCACTGGAACAAAAACAAACTGGAGCAAAAACAGACAATAACGTGCTTTTACTTCTGCTGTTCCTGACTAAATGATCTGCTAAAAAAGATTGAATTATATCAGACTGAGATCTGGAGGAGCATCAGATCTATTCCTATGACTCACTTTAGGTCATGAACACTGAAACAAAAGATGAACTTTGGCCAGGAAAGAAATAATTATGTAAGAAGTTTTTCCAAGGTTTCAGAGTCTGAGATCAACAAAAACACACTGACATGAAGATCAGAATAAGACGGACGGACGTCTCCTACCTGAGCTTGGTGTCTCGGTGTCTCCAGCCGGAGCTCAAGACGTCTGAAGATACGCCGGTCATCTGCAGCGCCACCTAAAGGACTCAGACTGATGAATACGACTCAATGGTCAAGGTCAAAGTTTGATTCATCTGAACACGGAGGGATGGACTCTCACACACACACACGATCGCTCTTCAAAACATGTTTATTTAGTCAGAATCATAGCACTTTAACAGCAGAAGAATCTTGACATCATGTATTGATTCTCCATATGATCCAGAACAAACACTTAAATGTTCATCTGCTCTAGATCAAGGCACTGATTCAGATGGTTATTGCATTTCAAATAAATTTCCTTTTTTAATAGTGCATTGCATTTTTTGTAGCATCTTTAAATATATAAAAATGATATGCTTTTACCCATTTTCACAATAAAATTGGTAACACACTTTAAGTATAATTTCTAAAAACATAGGTAACACTTTATAATAACTGCACACTATGAAGCATTAGTTAAGCATTAGTTAATAGTTATTTCATCACTTATAAAGCATTAATAGACATTAGTAAGTAGTTTATAAATACAGCTATAATTGCTTTATTCTTGATTTATAAGCATATCTATAATGTGTTTAATAATTGTAATTTCATACTTTATTAATAATCAATTTATTATTTCTAAATTAAGTATTACATTATTTACAAACCAGTTATTTAGGAGTCGTCAGTAGTTCATTTAGTAAGTGTAAGTAAATGATTAATAAACTATTTAAACATTCATTTATACATCTTATTATTTAGACACATAGTAATAGTTACTTAGTGTGTTAGTAAATGTTTTATTAACACATATTCCTACTGCAATTCATGATTAATTCAGGTAGTTATAAAACATTTAGAAGCAGTCAGTTAACTATTTTTGTGAGCTCATCTAAAGTGAGGACTATTTATGCTTTGTAAAGCTTTTATAAATGAGATTTAAAGGTTCAGTGATCTTCTGCACTGCTGTTCTCTAATGTTTTAAAGTTAGTACCGAGGTAGTTTTGACACTAGGAATATGTTAATAAAGCATTTATTAACACAAAGAGTAACTAATACTATATATCTAAATAATAAGATGCATAAATGTACATTTAAATATTGTATTAATCATTTACTTACACTTCCTAAATGATCTTATGAACCACTGACAACTCCTAAATTACTGGTTTGTGAATAATGTAATACATAATTTAGAAATGATAAATTGATCATTAATAAAGTATGAAAATACAATTATTAAACTCATTATAGATATGCTTATAAATCAAGAACAAAGCATTTATAGCTGTATTTATAAATGGCTTACTAATGTCTATTAATGCTTTATAAATGATGAATTGACTATTTACTAATGCTTAACTAATGCTTCATAGTGTGAGTTATTCTAAAGTGTTACCAAAACATATTTCAGAAAAATACTTAGTTAAATTTCTGTGTACTTATTTGAACTTTGTAACAAATATATTTTATATTTTAATCTGTATGCTCAAAATGATCACATTTATAAAACATACATTATTCAATATCCTGAAGTACATTTTAAGTTAAATTTGAGTGTTTTTTACTTATTCATGCTTGCAGATGAAGGTGCTGCTGATGGTGTCGGTCGATCTCAAACTGCAGTGATTGATTGATTGATTGATTGATTGGTTGTTAATGTGAGAGTGTGGTGAAGGTGATTCTGGGCGGAGACTCGGGCTGCAGTATGAGTGTGTATTTAGTGTTCAGCTCTTCTCTGGATGAAACTGTCAGTCTGAAGTTCCTCAGAATCTACAAACAAAAAGAAACATATATCATCATCATCATCATCATCATCATCATCACCAGTTAACATGATATACTCAAGCACAACATGTCCCTGAACCTGAAACAAAAATGTGTGGGATTTACTTTGAAACAATTTCCACTCACAAATTGCTAGTAAATTTCACTTATAATTACACAGAAACGGCAAGTAACACACTGAATTACACACGGAAAGACTGAAGTAGTATTTTCTTCAAATTTTTTCTTTCTTCAAAATATTTTCTTTCTTCAAAATTTGCTGTGACTCGATCGTCGTTTCTCTGTGATTTCCCCAGGTCATGGTCAGGATCATGTGTTGTTCGTAAACTCACGTGCAGTAACAGCAGCTGCATCTCGTTCTCTGCGATCCTGCGGCCCACACACTGTCTGGACCCGAAGCCGAACGCCAGCGAGCGGAAACCTCCTCCAGAACCCGTCTCAGCTCCGGCCCAGCGGCTCGGCTCGAAGCGCTCCGGACTCTCGAACACCTCGTGACTCCGGCCCAGAGGATACAGACACACCTGCACCAGCGTCTGAAACCACCGGGTCACATGATGGATGTTGAGATTCACATTTTACCCTCATGTTGTTCTGGTTATTACTTTTGCTTATAAATGCATACGTGTTTACAGTCAGACGTGTGTCTGTGTGTTTGTCTCACCCCTGCCGGCACATGGTAGTTCTGGAGGACGATGTCTCGAACCGGATACCTCTGGACGGAGATTCCCACCGGATACAGCCTGAAACACACAAACTCTCTCAGTGTCTGAAATCATTGTGAGACAAGAACTTCTTCCTCTAGAAACAGAGATGAAGAGAGGAAACTTAATGTAAACAACTGAATGTTACTATTATGACTCTTTACTGGTGCTTTTATGGGGCTCTTTTGTCCTTTTTGGAACTTGGACACTGTCATGGGCAACAGGGCATTCTGTTATTTTCCTGTTTATTACTGTGAAGCTGCTTTGAAATGATCTGTATTGTATAAAGCTGACTTGACTTTTATTACCTCAGTGTTTCCTTCACGGTTCCTTTCAGCAGTGGCGCCCCCTGCAGGGCCTTCTGGGGGTTTCCTGATGCCTGTTGCCATGACGACAGCACCTGCGCTCGCACACGCTCCTGCACGTCAGGGTTGCGCGCCAACTCAAAGAGAGCAAACTGCAGCGGGATGGCGGTCTGAATGATTGAATGTTCACAAAACACATTATTTCTCCATTGTTGCAGCTCCTCTCTTCCCAGTCTGTCAGTAACGCTCTGTTTAGTTCCTGTCTCTATGAAGCCCCTCCTTCTGAAAAGCACAATGTGCTCTGATTGGTCGGCTGGAGCAGTTTGTTGTGATTGGTGTTTGGGAAATGTCCCGCCCCTTACCATAACCGCCAGTTTCAACACACTATTAACTAACTCAACCAGGCCCCGCCCCTTTATTCTGCATATTAATTATTTAAATGAGGAATATTGTGAAGAAAACTCAAGACTCAAGAAACAGTAACACTAGGGTCTTTCGCACCGAATAGTTTTAGGAACTCAGTTTCCCGGGAACTAATTTCTCCCCGGGACATGTTCCTGGTTGCATTCGCACCGGGAATAGGAACTCTGAAGCGTCCGACAGTGGCGTCTTTAAGCGCGGCATTTACAAACACTAAAAACCGGTGGATGGAGGACGCTGTGATCAGAGCTGTGTTTGTTGTGTGTCGTAGGTTTCATGATAATGGAGATGGAATGTAAACGCATAATTTTCACGACTGAAAGAGCAAAATGTGGGGCTAAGAGATGAAATCTACTATGACAACTTTCAGTATTACATATCATCAAGGCAGAGAAAATAACACAACCCTGCAGGCAACAGGTAAATGCCGTTATCAATGTTTTCCGTGTTTGTGACCCTGCTCTGAAGTAGGAGCTAATTTAGTTACCTCAAAAGGAGTTCCTAGAACTAAAATCGTTCCTAGATCCTGCAGCGCAAACACAGCTAAATCCTGGTACTTCAGCCAATAGTTCTAGGAACTATGAAAAGGTTCCTCCGGTGTGAAAGCCCCTACTGATATAGAGAGATATTTGCAGAGCTTTTTCATGCTCAAACAGCAACATTATACATTAAAGAAAGATGGACATGGAAGAAATCTGAATAGGTCCTTCTTCATTCATCATTTACTCTCATGTCATTCCAAACCCATAAGATTTTGCTTCATCTTCGACAAACTTTGAAGCATCTGAATTTTCAACACTAGATACTATTAGTGCTACTGATGCCCTTTTCTCGACTCTAACATTTTGTTTCAAAAACTTTTACCCTTTTCTTACACAGAACAACCTCCTGGACAACAACAGTTTTGTTTCAAAAGCGGACACTCAACTGAGACTGCTCTCGGTTATTGAAGCTCTGAGACTGGCAAGAGCAGCTCCCAAATCATCAGTGCTCATCTTGCTGGATCTGTCTGCTGCTTCTGACACGGCTAACCACCAGATCCTCCTGTCAACCCTCAATATGAAGGGCATCTCAGGAACTGCCTCTCAGGTAGGTTCTTCAGGGTGTCTTGGAGGGGTGAGGTGTCTAAGTCACAACATCTAGCTACTGGAGTGCCTCAGGGCTCGGTGCTTGGACCGCTTCTCTTCTCCATCTACATGTCTTCACTAGAATCTGTCATTCAGGAAAATGGTTTTTCCTATCACTGCTTTGTTGAAGACACACAACTCAACCTCTCATTCCAGCCAGATGATCTGACAGCAGCTGCTCGTGTCTCAGCCTGCCTGACAGACATTTCTTGCTGGATGATGGACCACCACCTTCAACTCAACCTTGTGAAGACAGAATTGCTTGTGGTCCCGGCCAACCCAACACTTCATCACAACTTCTCCATACAGCTAGGTACATCATCTATAACTCCATCCAGGAACTTTGGAGTTGTTATTGATGATCAATTGAACTTCACAGACCACATTGCCAGAACTGGTCTTGCAGATTTGCCTTATACAACATTAGGAAGATCAGGCCCTTTCTATCTGAGCATTCCACACAACTCCTTGTCCATATTCTTGTTCTATCCAGACTGGACTATTGTAATGCTCTCTCGGCAGGCCTTCCAACATACACTGTCAAAACTTTATAGCTTATCCAGAATGCTGCAGCGAGAGTGGTCTTTAACAAGCCGTAAAGAACGCACGTCACACCTCTCCTCATAAACTTGCAATTGCAGTTGCGAATTGCCGCTCGCATCAAATTCAAGGCACTGATGTCTGCCCTCAGAACAACCACTGGTTCTGCACCCCTATACCTAAACTCATTACTTCAGACTGATGTGTCCTCCAGAAGCTTGCGTTCTACAAGTGAATCCCAAAGAGGCACAAAATCACTTTCACAGACCTTTACCTGGACTGTTTCCTGCTGGTGGAATGACCTGCCTAACTCAACCCGAGCTGCCAATTCTTTAGCCATTATCAAGAAACGGCTGAAGATGCATCTTTTCCATCAACACTTGACCCATTTATAACAACACTTACTATACTTTATATCTATTAAAAAACACCTTGCTCTGTGTACTGTGCCTGACTCATTGGGACTGGTCACAGCACTTACATATTGTTGCCCTATTGTCTTCTATTATTTTCCTCAGTTGTAAGTCTTTTTGGATAAAAGTGTCTACTAAATGATTAAAGGGGTGAACAGACTTTCAATGGAGGAACAGAAATCTCTCAGATTTCATTAAAAAATATCTTCATTTGTGTTCTGAAGATGAAGGAAAGTCTTATGGGTTTGGCACGACATGAGGGCAAGTAAATGATGACAGAATTTTCTTTATTTTCCTTCTTTAAAGTTGTTGTAAGTATGTGAGTTTGTACCGTATCGACTCCACCGGCCATCAGTTCGGTGATGTTGGCTTTGATCAGCTCTAACGATAACTGCCCCGCCTCCATCAGCTGCCCCAGCACACCCTGGAAACGCCCGTCAGATCCTCCGGACGCCCCCGCCTGCAGACGCTGATACCCCCGCTGGATGCGCGCCTCCGCTGCAAACACACACACACCTATAAACACACACACACAACAACAGATCACACGCTGTGTGCGCGACGGACGCACCGTGACTGAAGATGTGGTCCCATGCAGTGGCGTGTTGCGTCCACAGGGGGGCGCGCAGGTGCAGCAGCAGGCGGGGCGGCAGGTACAGCAGCGGCGGCGTCGTGGCCAGCATGCGCTCAACGGCCCAGATGAAGTGCTCCGACTCTTCAGACGGAGAGGACGAGAAGAGACCGATGCGTTCTCCGTACAGAACGTGGCAGCTCGCTGCAGACAGAGACGTGAGAAATCAAATCTATCCTACGATCTTACTGTGAACAATTCAGTTTTTTTACCTGGTCATTTCATAACTGGACTTCTCTCTATGACTGATCAATCATTTAGTCCGTTTAAACTCCGCCTCTTTCTTACAGTCACTGCAAGCTCGCATTCAGATCCGCCTCCACTTTTGAGAGCCACGCCCACATCTCAACATCCAATCAACAACCAGCGTCCCAACCAAAATATCTTCCCCTCCCTCCTGCAGCCACATCTCTTCTCTGATGACGAGGGCGGGGCAACCTGTCACTCACATGAGATCCGCCAATAGCAAACCACAACCATCCAATCAATTCCCCACAGAGAAAATCAAGCCCCGCCCTACATTTGTTCTTGTTTGAGAAGCGCTTCACTCAGATATACGACACAATAGAGAAGATGAGCGAAACTTCCCTTTCAAAGTAAAGGCTGTGAAATAAACATTCGAAGATTCAGGATGCATGAATCAGGAAATCAGCCAATCAGAAGCCTGTCATGACTTTGGAAGGCGGGGTTTAGGCATATGATTGCATAATCTACAGCAGAGACTCTTTGATCATATATGAAGATTAAGTTCATTACAAAAATTTATACAAGATTTGCATTTAAACTCAATAGGATTGCTGACCTTCCAGGGCAAAGCGGAAGAGGTCAGGACTAGGGTCAAGGGTCATGCTGCGCTGACCCTTCTCCCCCACCCCCTCCGACTCCACCCGCTGTCGCAGTGAACGGCAGAAGTCCTGCGCCACGTCGTCCAGCAGAGGAAGGAAGCGTCGCACGGCCGAAGCCATCATCACCTCCTTGTTCAACAGCAGCCTGTCGGCGCGCCACTCTGTCCCGTTCCTGCACACACACACACACACACTTCAGCCATGTTTGTAGTTTTTAACACTTTTTATTCATGTTTGTAGTTCTAATCACACATCCACACACACTGACTTGAGAAAGACGCCCTTGCTGTGTCTGCGAGTCTCTCGGTGCATCGCCCAGGGCTGTAGGGTCATGCGGCGCGGGTGGAGGCCCTCGGAGCGGAAGAGCTCGCTGGTGTCCGTCGGCAGCATGATGTTCACGGTGCTCTGAGAGCCCAGATTCTCTCTGAGAGAGAGAGAGAGAGAGTCATCAGATCCACAGCTGGATTCATAGATGAAGCCAATGAAATTCTGGCTTCCAACAATTATGAAAACAAGATAATCGCAATTACTGTGATGCCTTGTTGTTATAAATCCAGTGTTAAAAAAGTATCTAAATATTATATAGGCTATTATTTATTTTATTCATTTTGACTGGATATTTTGGAAATCTGGAAGGTGTATATAAATGATTGAATTTTTAATAATGAAATTGTGTGTGAAACTGTAATATGCGCAGTTAAAATATAAAACCAAATGCTGAATTTCAGAACCCCAAAAATTCAATAAACTCTGCAAAAAAATATTTCTGGTTTTCTGAGAAATTATTTGCCAATGGGGTCAGAAAAATAAACTTAATTTAAAGAGATTTTTTTTTTTACTCTAAACATGCTGAAATTCGATATGTTTTTCATTAATCAAAACTCAATATCTTCAGTCATTTTGCTTCTTCAGTTAATGTATCTTGATTTAAGAATGTTTAGATATTTGTGCTGGAAAACAAACAGAAACACTGAGGAAGAACATCATTTTTTTTGCAGTTTAATGTATTAAAATTCATGCCCTGAAAATAAAATGCATTAAAATGCAATCACTGTTAATGCAATGGATTCTTTTCAGTTACACATGCTGTTCTGTTTCAAGGACGTTTATCATTCGTTTAGTTTGAGAACAGTTTAATTATATTAAAAAAATTCAAGGAAAATCAATGAAACAAATGCAGCATATTCAATCATGTTCAATAATTGTGATCTCAATATTGACAGAAATAATCATGATTATGATTTATTGCCATAATTGAGTAAATAAGATTGTTCAGAATATCTGATGTCATTTTGTTCATGAAGTCCCACAGTGCAGCTGATCTTTGTATTTGCTGTCCTGACTGGATATTTAACCTTCATGAAGATGTTTGGGACTGATTTGTTGATAATAAGAATGTTTGGAGCATCAGCTTAAGCTCATCGGAGCAGTGCCGTGAGGCTGCTGTACCTGTAAATGGGTCCCAGCTGTCTGAAGGTGTTCTCCATGTGCTTGTGAAGGAGGCTGAATCTTCCCTCCTTCCAGAAGCGCAGCAGGTTGATCCAGCCGTTGCTGCCGGTGTGAGGAATCTCCTGGAAGCCCCGCACTGCTCTCCTCCGCACCGGTGGCTCCGCATCCTCTCTCCGCCCGGCCGGCCGGACACACAGAGACCGGGAGGCTGTGGAAGACGCCCGCGGACGCACGGATGAGGCCAGCATGCTGCCGCTCTCTGGCTGGATCCCGCGGCGCTCCGCATCCCTTTAACACACATCAGTGGTTCCTGTCTCTCTCTCCCGCTCTGTCCTTCACAGCACCATGAGTTACTGTCACATCAGGTCAAAGTTCAAGAGAAAAACAACACATCAGCTGGAGAGAGAGGTCAGGTCACCGGCTGACTTTCATTTCCATAAAGAGAACAATCACAGAAAACACACACAAGATACTCCAACACTTTGGAAGCCATTTCTGCTACACAAGAAAAAACAAATCATGCTTTTGTAAATAATTATGACATAAAAAGTTGAAATTATGACATAGTCATTATGACATACTAAATCATAATTATAAAGATTAAAAAGTTTAAATTATGGCTTGAAGTCATAATTATGATATAGAAAGTTGTCATTTCGACTTTTGAATATCATAATTGACCTTTTAAGTCGATTATGACTTTTCATCTCATAATTATGATTTAGTGTGGCATAATTTTGACTTTTCATTTCATAATTATGATTTAGTGTGGCATAATTTTGACTTTTCATCTCATAATTATGATTTTTAGTATGGCATAATTTTGATTTTTCATCTCATAATTATGATTTAGTGGCATAAATTTGACTTTTCATCTCATAATTATGATTTAGTGGCATAAATTTGACTTTTCATCTCATAATTATGATTTAGTATGGCATAATTTTGACTTTTCATCTCATAATTATGATTTTTAGTATGGCATAATTTTGATTTTCATCTCATAATTATGATTTAGTATGGCATAAATTTGACTTTTCATCTCATAATTATGATTTAGTATGGCATAATTTTGACTTTTCATCTCATAATTATGATTTTTAGTATGGCATAATTTTGATTTTTCATCATAATTATGATTTAGTGTGGCATAATTTTGACTTTTCATCTTATAATTATGATTTAGTGTGGCATAATTTTGACTTTTCATCTTATAATTATGATTTAGTGTGGCATAATTTTGACTTTTCATCTTATAATTATGATTTAGTGTCATAATTTTGACTTTTCATCTCATAATTATGATTTAGTGTGATAATTTTGACTTTTCATCTCATAATTATGATTTAGTGTCATAATTTTGACTTTTCATCTTATAATTATGATTTAGTGTCATAATTTTGACTTTTCATCTCATAATTATGATTTAGTGTGGCATAATTTTGACTTTTATATCATAATTACACTTTACCAAAGAAATAGGCTTCCATACTTTATTTTTCACACTAGGGGAATAAAGATAAAAGTATAATGGCACTTTCAATCAACTTCTCAAGATTCAATCAAAATCAACTTTCAATCAACTTAGACATAATCAAAATCTAACTATAATACACATATCCACCTTCACCTGTACACATCTACATTTATTCATGAACAGCAGATCTGATCTGGTTGATGTGATTATCGTTCAGCTCTAAACTGATCAGCTGTGGAATATAATGCAGTAAATCAGAGGTTTTCAAACTGAGGTCTGGAGAAAATCTGTAAAAATGTAAATAAATAAGATTAAAATAAAGTTAATAAATTAGATTAAAAATAAATAGATTAAAAAAAAAGAACAAAAAGTGTTTGCATAGCTGTCTTCAGAAAAGTTAAAACATGAGAAAATGCCTTCAAAAGTAAAATGATTCATAAGTCAGTCTGCAGTCAATATAATCAGCTTTACATAAAACTACACAAGCCCATGTGATCTCGTTTAGAGAACTAGACAAAAGTGTGAATCTTCAGACTCTCACATCAGATTAATTGTGCATTAATAATACAACAATAATAAATAAAACCAACAATACAAAATAAAAATATTCGAGTTTCCTGATGTCTGTCGAAAACATGAGGTATGAAATGCAGGAATATGTCAAGGCTCTGAAGTGTTGTGCGACTTTGACACATTCATAAAACAAACAACAAGAACAGTGTTATGAGAAACATGAAGCTCTAAAACGGTTTATTGCATCTGAAATCATCATCACAGCTCAGCCGTGTGTGTGTGTGTGTGTTGGCTGTGTTTCTGAGAGGTCACATGACTCTGCAGGGCTCCGCGTCGGCTGCCGTGGGAGTTTTGGTTTGTTTGCTGCCTGTGAAGATCGGCGGGCTGAAACTGAGGCCCTGGAAGGCTCTGAGCAGACTGAAGCCGTCGTCTTTATCAGCGCCGTCGGGATGAACCATCTTGGCCAGCTCTCGGGGGAGAGGCACTTTCCTCCCCACGGCTCGCAGGTGGTCCGCGTCCTTGGCATTCTGGGCCGTATAGAAGAGAACAGACAAATGAGCAGGAGGACACTGATAAACAAACATCATAGTAGGGCTGGGTGGAAAATATCGATTTATTGGTTTCTTGACTAATCCCAACATCACCATCTAAACTCATTTAATAACGACTGAGGATTTTAACAATATAAAGAGATATTGAAACAGATGAGCTCATCCTTGCTGAGGGATTTACTTTGTAAACACTAATATAGTTATTGTTTTAGTTATCGGTATAGTTGATGTTAATATAGTTGTTTTAGTTATCGGTATTAGTTGACGCTCATATAGTTATCGGTATAGGTGACACTAATATAGTTATTGTTTTAATTATCGGTATAGTTGACGCCAATATAGTCATTGTTTTAGTTATCGGTATAGTTGATGTTAATATAGTTGTTTTAGTTATCGGTATTAGTTGACGCTCATATAGTTATCGGTATAGGTGACACTAATATAGTTATTGTTTTAATTATCGGTATAGTTGACGCCAATATAGTCATTGTTTTAGTTATCGGTATGGTTGATGTTAATATAGTTGTTTTAGTTATCGGTATAGTTGGCGCTAATATAGTTATTGTTTTAATTATCGGTATAGTTGACGCCAATATAGTTATTGTTTTAGTAATTGGTACGGTTGACACTAATATAGTTATCGGTATAGTTAACACTAATATAGTTATTGTTTTAGTTATCGTATAGTTGACGCCAATATAGTTATTGTTTTAGTTATCGGTATAGTTGGCGCCAACATAGTTATTGTTTAAGTTATCGGTATAGTTGGCGCTAATATAGTTATCGTTTTAATTATCGGTATAGTTGACGCTAAAATAGTTATTGTTTTAGTTATCGGTATAGTTGACGCCAATATAGTTATTGTTTTAGTAATTGGTACAGTTGACACTAATATAGTTATCGGTATAGTTAACACTAATATAGTTATTGTTTTAGTTATCGTATAGTTGACACCAATATAGTTATTGTTTTAGTTATCGGTATAGTTGACGCCAACATAGTTATTGTTTTAGTAATTGGTACAGTTGACACTAATATAGTTATCGGTATAGTTAACACTAATATAGTTATTGTTTTAGTTATCGTATAGTTGACACCAATATAGTTATTGTTTTAGTTATCGGTATAGTTGACGCCAACATAGTTATTGTTTTAGTAATTGGTACAGTTGACACTAATATAGTTATCGGTATAGTTAACACTAATATAGTTATTGTTTTAGTTATCGTATAGTTGACACCAATATAGTTATTGTTTTAGTTATCGGTATAGTTGACGCCAACATAGTTATTGTTTAAGTTATCGGTATAGTTGATGTTAATATAGTTGTTGTTTTAGTTATTGGTATAGTTGACGCCAACATAGTTATTGTTTAAGTTATCGGTATAGTTGATGTTAATATAGTTGTTGTTTTAGTTATTGGTATAGTTGACGCCAACATAGTTATTGTTTTAATTATCGGTATAGTTGACGCCAATATAGTTATTGTTTTAGTTATCGTATAGTTGACGCCAATATAGTTATTGTTTTAGTTATCGGTATAGTTGACGCCAATATAGTTGTTGTTTTAGTTATCGGTATAGTTGACGCCAACATAGTTATTGTTTAAGTTATCGGTATAGTTGGCGCTAATATAGTTATTGTTTTAATTATCGGTATAGTTGACGCCAATATAGTTATTGTTTTAGTTATTGGTATAGTTGACGCTAAAATAGTTATTGTTTTAGTTATCGGTATAGTTGACGCTAATATAGTTATTGTTTTAGTTATCGGTATAGTTGGCGCCAATATAGTTATTGTTTTAGTTATCGGTATAGTTGATGTTAATATAGTTGTTTTAGTTATCTGTATAGTTGACGCTAAAATAGTTATTGTTTTAGTTATCGGTATAGTTGGCGCTAATATAGTTATTGTTTTAATTATCGGTATAGTTGACGCCAATATAGTTATTGTTTTAGTAATTGGTACGGTTGACACTAATATAGTTATCGGTATAGTTAACACTAATATAGTTATTGTTTTAGTTATCGTATAGTTGACGCCAATATAGTTATTGTTTTAGTTATCGGTATAGTTGATGTTAATATAGTTATTGTTTCAGTTATCGGTATAGTTGATGTTAATATAGTTATTGTTTCAGTTATCGGTATAGTTGATGTTAATATAGTTATTGTTTTAGTTATCGTATAGTTGACGCCAATATAGTTATTGTTTAAGTTATCGGTATAGTTGATGTTAATATAGTTATTGTTTTAGTTATCGGTATAGTTAACACTAATATAGTTATTGTTTTAGTTATCGGTATAGTTGGCGCCAACATAGTTATTGTTTAAGTTATCGGTATAGTTGACACTAAAATAGTTATTGTTTTAATTATCGGTATAGTTGACGCCAATATAGTTATTGTTTTAGTAATTGGTACGGTTGACACTAATATAGTTATCGGTATAGTTAACACTAATATAGTTATTGTTTTAGTTATCGTATAGTTGACGCCAATATAGTTATTGTTTTAGTTATCAGTTATCGGTATAGTTGATGTTAATATAGTTGTTGTTTTAGGTATCGTATAGTTGACACTAATATAGTTATTGTTTTAATTATCGGTATAGTTGACGCCAATATAGTTATTGTTTTAGTAATTGGTACAGTTGACACTAATATTGTTTTAGTTATCGGTATAGTTAACACTAATATAGTTATTGTTTTAGTTATTGTATAGTTGACGCCAATATAGTTATTGTTTTAGTTATCGGTATAGTTGATGTTAATATAGTTATTGTTTCAGTTATCGGTATAGTTGATGTTAATATAGTTGTTGTTTTAGGTATCGTATAGTTGAGTTATCATAGTTGACTAATATAGTTATTGTTTTAATTATCGGTATAGTTGACGCCAATATAGTTATTGTTTTAGTAATTGGTACAGTTGACACTAATATAGTTATCGGTATAGTTAACACTAATATAGTTATTGTTTTAGTTATCGTATAGTTGACGCCAATATAGTTGTTGTTTTAGTTATCGGTATAGTTGATGTTAATATAGTTATTGTTTCAGTTATCGGTATAGTTGATGTTAATATAGTTGTTGTTTTAGGTATCGTATAGTTGACACTAATAGATATCGGTACAGTTGACACTAAAATAGTTATTGTTTTAATTATCGGTATAGTTGACGCCAATATAGTTATTGTTTTAAGTAATTGGTACAGTTGACACTAATATAGTTATCGGTATAGTTAACACTAATATAGTTATTGTTTTAGTTATCGTATAGTTGACGCCAATATAGTTGTTGTTTTAGTTATCGGTATAGTTGATGTTAATATAGTTATTGTTTCAGTTATCGGTATAGTTGATGTTAATATAGTTGTTGTTTTAGGTATCGTATAGTTGACACTAAAATAGTTATTGTTTTAATTATCGGTATAGTTGACGCCAATATAGTTATTGTTTTAGTAATTGGTACAGTTGACACTAATATAGTTATCGGTATAGTTAACACTAATATAGTTATTGTTTTAGTTATCGGTATAGTTGACGCCAATATAGTTGTTGTTTTAGGTATCGGTATAGTTGACACTAATATAGTTATCAGTATAGTTGGCGCTAATATAGATATCGTAGCCTATAGTGCATTATAATAAACAGAGCATTTTCGTCCGCTGGTATAAACGCTGATATAGTTATCGTTATAGTTCTCGTTATAGCTGTGAAAGAGTCTTATGCTGGCATATACATGAGGTGTGTGTTGACCTTGGTCAGCTGGTATTTCCTCCTGAAATGAGCTCGCATCGCAGCTCTCTCTGCGTTCTTCTGAGCGTTCATCGCCTCACGTAATTTCCTAAAGATCGAGTGAGAGAGAACGTAACTGTTAACAGACGCTTCACGGCAAACTCGTCAAGATCTGATGATTTTCTGACCTGATATCTTCACATCTGGACGTACAGTGACAATAAAAAGCATTTTGCTCACATTTAAAACCTCATGATTTCATCAGATGCGCTCAGGATCTTTTCTGTGAATTCTTCACTATCGTTTTCATCACTAGATCTATTGTTTTATCGTTTCAAATCAAACTTCTGCTTTGACTGTAAGGTGTGTCTCAGCGTTTCTTTACATTAAAAGACACTTGCACTGATATTTTGACGGCTGTGATGCACTGGTGAGCATCAGGTGATCATGTGACCTCTCACCTCTCTCTCTCCAGGTCGGCCTGATAGGATCGCAGCAGATGTGGGTCTGCGCAGGTCCTGCCCTTCGACCCGTGATGTTTTGAGCCCCTCTTGGTCCAGCCGGACGGTTTCTTCTCTCCGGTCACGCAGTACGTGAGTGTCTTTATGGGGGCCAGCAGAGATTTCTTCACCACGTACTCCATGACGCTGATGAACGTCTGCTGGAATGAGATCTATATCGTCCGCTATCTGTGTGCGTGAATGTGTACGGCCCGATGGATCATGTTCAGATGAGACGGTTTAATAGATGACACACGGGACAGATGGAGGGACTCAGACTCAAATCTGCAAGGACAAGGACACAGTTAGAACACATCAATTACACTCACACACATTAAATGCGGTGGTGTGTTGTGATTGGTCAATCCAGTGAAACCCAGAAAAATAAAAGTTAATTCATTGTTCTGACCACAATGCCAGATATTTGTTCTTGTTTAAGCATAAACTCACTTCATCTTGATCAGTTTCTTGTTAAACAAACATTTCTCTTCTCCAGTAAATGTATCTTGATTTAAGAATGTTTAGATATTTGTGCCATAAACAAGACAGAAACACTGAGGAAGAGCCACTGAGAACATGATCAATTACACAGTTATGGATCATTAGACTAACATATGAGCACAGAATGACACCACTGACCAATCACAATCCACAGATGCATGATAGAAATTCGGATAAAATGTTTAGATTGTTCAATAAACTGAAACTGTCTACCTGCACACACACACACGCAGAGAGAGAGAGTCAGGTGGTCTTCATCTCTATCCAATAACAGCCATCTGTGACGCTCCGCTCATCCAGACCCAATAAAACGCCACAGTTTTTCCTTCCAAAACAGCGGGACGATCTATTCCACTCAGAATATTACGGTTCTTCTGGACGTATCTGTCGTTCTGTGCAGATCTCGGGTCGAGTGTGTGCAGGTCCAGATTACTACACTAAAGACTTTAATGAGGGTGATCTCATTACACAGGAGCATGTGCAACACACACACACACACACACACACACACACACACACACACACACACACACACACACACACACACCCTGAGACTGTTGCAGCAGGTTTAGAGAGCGACAGAAAGAGAAAAAATGCTTTTGATGTCATTAATACGGAGGTAAACAACAAGCGGTTTATAAATAATAAAATAATATTAAATAAAAATTAAATAATATTACTTTGTTCTATCTGTGAATAAAATTATAGTAATAATAAACTAATAAAAAAAAGAATATTTGTTTCTTCTACCTAATAAAACAATAATAAAAAATATATTCGTTTGTTCTACCTGTAAACAAAATATTATTAAATAAGTGTTTATTCTACTTGTAAATATAATAGTAATAATTAAATAATAGTGTTCATTTTACTTATAAATGCAATAATACTAATTAATAATAATAGCAGTGAAAAAAAAAAACGTTTACTTGTGTTTTTCCTCATATTAAAAAGGAAAAATAGACATTGTACAGTGAAAATATATATGTCATTACCACAAAGCAATTAAATCAAACTCCAGCTTTGTGGAATTTTGGGATATAAAAAGAGTATCATGATGACATTATAAACTGTCGTTACCACAGCATTTGTGTCTGTGCTGATACTAGCAACATGTAGGCATTAATAAATATCTGAATAATGTAAATCAAATTAAAGGTGCAGAATGTAATGAGACAGACGGGATGAGAGTAACGGAAACTCGTCTGAAATAATATAATGACAGGATAGAACGTGAGGAGGAGAAGGTCATTCGGGCGTTATCAGTGACCCTGAAGCGGCCTTGATGAACTGACAGGTGAGGACACAATCAATTAAAGACAACAGAGACATGATGGTGTTTGAAAATAGAGAGGAGAAAATACAGAGAGTGTGTGTGTGTGAGCATCTGAGCAGCTTAAAAGATTGAGAGGAGATCAGCGACCACACGTGGACCAGACAGACAGACAGACGTGGTATAATACAGAAGGGTGTCGCTTGGGGTCAGCGTTGAGGTCATTTCAGAACACCTCACAACATTACACACACTCAATGTCACACACACACCCCTCGAGTTCATCACTCGCGAGACAAACACAATATCACAGACATCACACAAGCTTTGCTGGACTGTTCTCTTCTATTGTGTCGTATATCCTAGTGAAGCGCTTCTCAAACAAGAACAAATGTAGGGCGGGGCTTGATTTTGTCCATGGGGAATTGATGGTTGCTATTGGAGGATTTCACATGAGTGACAGGTTGCCCCGCCCTCACGAATGATTTCATGGTGACTTGAAGACAGAGAAGACCAGAAGAGATCACCTGACCAACACACAGAGAGACCAAACACATACTGTTTTATTTACTGTAGTGCCATTAAAGGGTTAGTTCACCCAAAAATGAAAATAATGTCATTAATTACTCTCCCTCATGTCGTTCCACACCCGTAAGACCTTCATTCATCTTCAGAACACAAATTAAGATATTTTTGATGAAATTCCGATGGCTCAGTGAGGCCTGAACAATGACATTTCCTCTCTCAAGATCCATTAATGTACTAAAATCATATTTAAATCAGGTCATGTGAGTACAGTGGTTCAATATTAATATTATAAAGCCACGAGAATATTTTTGGTGCGCCAAAAAAAACAAAATAACGACTTATTTAGTGATGGCCGATTTCAAAACACTGCTTCAGGAAGCTTCGGAGCGTTATGAATCTTTTGTGTCCAATCATGATTCAGATCGCGTGTCAAACTGCTGAAATCATGT
The DNA here is from genome assembly GCF_018812025.1 of Megalobrama amblycephala. NCBI lineage: Eukaryota > Metazoa > Chordata > Actinopteri > Cypriniformes > Xenocyprididae > Megalobrama > Megalobrama amblycephala. Next base: position 39,949,345 of record NC_063056.1, read on the forward strand.
GACTTTGGCGCTCCGAACCGCTGATTCGACACGCTGATTCATAACGCTCTGAAGCTTCCTGAAGCAGTGTTTTGAAATCGGCCATCACTAAATAAGTCGTTATTTTGTTTTTTTTGGTGCACCAAAAATATTCTCGTGGCTTTATAATATTAATATTGAACCACTGTACTCACATGACCTGATTTAAATATGTTTTTAGTACATTAATGGATCTTGAGAGAGGAAATGTCATTGCTTCAGGCCTCACTGAGCCATCGGATTTCATCAAAAATATCTTAATTTGTGTTCTGAAGATGAACGAAGGTCTTACGGGTGTGGAACGACATGAGGGAGAGTAATTAATGACATTATTTTCATTTTTGGGTGAACTAACCCTTTTATGGCAGTTTTACTTGAAACTGATTATATTACAGTACAGATTATACAATCTCTGACCATAATAATGTTTGATTATTTAATTCACGACTCACAAAAACAAATCAGAGTTGTGCTGGTGAAGATCTAGTTCACTAGTAGCTAATAATGATATCTGTATGTTGCTTTGGTGGCACTAACCTGTCAAATCCAGTAAGCATGTCCATGTGACTCCTGCATGCTGTATATCAGACGGATGTGGTGATTTCAGCAGCTCTGTTTGCTGTATGGATAGAAACCTTACAAAAGATTCCTAGTACACGTACACACACACACACACACACACTTCCACTCAGTCAAATGATATGAAGCACATTTTATTATAGAGAACATGTACTGTATTATACAATGATATTCATCTCATACAAAACAACAAAAGTCATAAAATAAATACTGAAAAACTGTGTTTGTCTGCCGAGAAGCAGGACATGTGCAATATTTGAAGTCCTAGGCACCTGAAAACAACATTAAGATGTCCGACCCCCTTGAAGCTGTCCGTCAAACGAAGGCTGACCAATCAGGGCGCTTGTGAAGGTGTCAGTTTAATTCTACTGGCTGTCGCTCTGTGCTCAACTCCACCAATCAGCAGTGAGCGGAGAACTCACCCAATCATTAGCAGTCTCTTCATCATGACATAATCATAAGTGATTGGATGACTGTACTCCTGTGGGCGTTTCCACCGAATCAGCAGAACCGTCGGCTCAGAAACAGAGACGTCCTCCATACAGTCAGATCCGGTCCAGTGGAAAGGACAGACTTGGAAGCACGGGTTGAAGGAGAGGCAGAGGTCAGAGGTCACCGGCTGATGTTACGGGAGCCACTGAAGTGTTCAGCATCTCGGACGGGACTGAAGAAAGGATGACGCAGCGCAGCGGAGAGGGACAAACGCCGATCCGGCTCATATTCCAGCAGGCCCTCCAACAAATCAAAGAAGAGATGATGCTCCTCTGACTCGCACAACACGTACCTCTGAGAGAGAGAGAGAGAGAGAGAGAGAGAGAGAGAGAGAGAGAGATCAGATGAAAGGTTCTTTGGGAATCAAAAATTCTTTTGGAACACTTATTTTTAAGAGTGACAGTGTACACGCCAAACGCCACAAAATTATTAAAATCACAGCCAATCAGAAGAGAGTGTGGGCGGAGTCTCTCTGTAGGCACACTGCACTTGCAACTAAATCAAAAATCACAGCCAATCAGAAGAGTGTGGGCGGAGTCTGTCTGCAGGCGCACTGCACTCGCAACTAATCAAAAATCACAGCCAATCAGAAGAGAGTGTGGGCGGAGTCTCTCTGTAGGCACACTGCACTCGCAACTAAATCAAAAATCACAGCCAATCAGAAGAGAGTGTGGGCGGAGTCTCTCTGTAGGCACACCGCACTTGCAACTAAATCAAAAATCACAGCCAATCAGAAGAGAGTGTGGGCGGAGTCTCTCTGTAGGCACACTGCACTTGCAACTAAATCAAAAATCACAGCCAATCAGAAGAGAGTGTGGGCGGAGTCTCTCTTCAGGCGCACTGCACTCGCAACTAAATCAAAAATCACAGCCAATCAGAAGAGAGTGTGGGCGGAGTCTGTCTGCAGGCACACTGCACTTGCAACTACATCAAAAATCACAGCCAATCAGAAGAGTGTGGGCGGAGTCTGTCTGCAGGCGCACTGCACTCGCAACTAATCAAAAATCACAGCCAATCAGAAGAGAGTGTGGGCGGAGTCTCTGTAGGCACACTGCACTTGCAACTAAATCAAAAATCACAGCCAATCAGAAGAGAGTGTGGGCGGAGTCTCTCTGTAGGCACACTGCACTTGCAACTAAATCAAAAATCACAGCCAATCAGAAGAGAGTGTGGGCGGAGTCTGTCTGCAGGCACACTGCACTCGCAACTAAATCAAAAATCACAGCCAATCAGAAGAGAGTGTGGCGGAGTCTCTCTGTAGGCACACTGCACTTGCAACTAAATCAAAAATCACAGCCAATCAGAAGAGTGTGGGCGGAGTCTGTCTGCAGGCGCACTGCACTCGCAACTAATCAAAAATCACAGCCAATCAGAAGAGAGTGTGGGCGGAGTCTCTCTGTAGGCACACTGCACTCGCAACTAAATCAAAAATCACAGCCAATCAGAAGAGAGTGTGGGCGGAGTCTCTCTGTAGGCACACTGCACTTGCAACTAAATCAAAAATCACAGCCAATCAGAAGAGAGTGTGGGCGGAGTCTCTCTGTAGGCACACTGCACTTGCAACTAAATCAAAAATCACAGCCAATCAGAAGAGTGTGGGCGGAGTCTGTCTGCAGGCGCACTGCACTCGCAACTAATCAAAAATCACAGCCAATCAGAAGAGAGTGTGGGCGGAGTCTCTCTGTAGGCACACTGCACTCGCAACTAAATCAAAAATCACAGCCAATCAGAAGAGAGTGTGGGCGGAGTCTGTCTGCAGGCACACTGCACTCGCAACTAAATCAAAAATCACAGCCAATCAGAAGAGAGTGTGGGCGGAGTCTGTCTGCAGGCACACTGCACTTGCAACTACATCAAAAATCACAGCCAATCAGAAGAGTGTGGCGGAGTCTGTCTGCAGGCGCACTGCACTTGCAACTAAATCAAAAATCACAGCCAATCAGAAGAGAGTGTGGGCGGAGTCTCTCTGCAGGCGCACTGCACTTAAATCAATCAAAAATCACAGCCAATCAGAAGAGAGTGTGGGTGGAGTCTCTCTGCAGGCGCACTGCACTTAAATCAATCAAAAATCGCAGCCAATCAGAAGAGAGTGTGGGCGGAGTCTCTTCAGGCACACTGCACTTTCAACTAAATCAAAAATCGCAGCCAATCAGAAGAGTGTGGGCGGAGTCTCTCTGCAGGCGCACTGCACTCTCAACTAAATCAAAAATCGCAGCCAATCAGAAGAGTGTGGCGGAGTCTCTCTGCAGGCGCACTGCACTTAAATCAATCAAAAATCGCAGCCAATCAGAAGAGTGTGGGCGGAGTCTCTCTGCAGGCGCACTGCACTTAAATCAATCAAAAATCACAGCCAATCAGAAGAGAGTGTGGGCGGAGTCTCTTCAGGCACACTGCACTCTCAACTAAATCAAAAAATCGCAGCCAATCAGAAGAGTGTGGGCGGAGTCTCTCTGCAGGCGCACTGCACTTAAATCAATCAAAAATCACAGCCAATCAGAAGAGAGTGTGGGCGGAGTCTCTCTGTAGGCACACCGCACTTGCAACTAAATCAAAAATCACAGCCAATCAGAAGAGAGTGTGGGCGGAGTCTCTCTGTAGGCACACTGCACTTGCAACTAAATCAAAAATCACAGCCAATCAGAAGAGAGTGTGGGCGGAGTCTGTCTGCAGGCACACTGCACTCGCAACTAAATCAAAAATCACAGCCAATCAGAAGAGAGTGTGGGCGGAGTCTGTCTGCAGGCACACTGCACTTGCAACTACATCAAAAATCACAGCCAATCAGAAGAGTGTGGGCGGAGTCTGTCTGCAGGCGCACTGCACTCGCAACTAATCAAAAATCACAGCCAATCAGAAGAGAGTGTGGGCGGAGTCTCTGTAGGCACACTGCACTTGCAACTAAATCAAAAATCACAGCCAATCAGAAGAGAGTGTGGGCGGAGTCTCTCTGTAGGCACACTGCACTTGCAACTAAATCAAAAATCACAGCCAATCAGAAGAGAGTGTGGGCGGAGTCTGTCTGCAGGCACACTGCACTCGCAACTAAATCAAAAATCACAGCCAATCAGAAGAGAGTGTGGGCGGAGTCTCTCTGTAGGCACACTGCACTTGCAACTAAATCAAAAATCACAGCCAATCAGAAGAGTGTGGGCGGAGTCTGTCTGCAGGCGCACTGCACTCGCAACTAATCAAAAATCACAGCCAATCAGAAGAGAGTGTGGGCGGAGTCTCTCTGTAGGCACACTGCACTCGCAACTAAATCAAAAATCACAGCCAATCAGAAGAGAGTGTGGGCGGAGTCTCTCTGTAGGCACACTGCACTTGCAACTAAATCAAAAATCACAGCCAATCAGAAGAGAGTGTGGGCGGAGTCTCTCTGTAGGCACACTGCACTTGCAACTAAATCAAAAATCACAGCCAATCAGAAGAGTGTGGGCGGAGTCTGTCTGCAGGCGCACTGCACTCGCAACTAATCAAAAATCACAGCCAATCAGAAGAGAGTGTGGGCGGAGTCTCTCTGTAGGCACACTGCACTCGCAACTAAATCAAAAATCACAGCCAATCAGAAGAGAGTGTGGGCGGAGTCTGTCTGCAGGCACACTGCACTCGCAACTAAATCAAAAATCACAGCCAATCAGAAGAGAGTGTGGGCGGAGTCTGTCTGCAGGCACACTGCACTTGCAACTACATCAAAAATCACAGCCAATCAGAAGAGTGTGGGCGGAGTCTGTCTGCAGGCGCACTGCACTTGCAACTAAATCAAAAATCACAGCCAATCAGAAGAGAGTGTGGGCGGAGTCTCTCTGCAGGCGCACTGCACTTAAATCAATCAAAAATCACAGCCAATCAGAAGAGAGTGTGGGTGGAGTCTCTCTGCAGGCGCACTGCACTTAAATCAATCAAAAATCGCAGCCAATCAGAAGAGAGTGTGGGCGGAGTCTCTTCAGGCACACTGCACTTTCAACTAAATCAAAAATCGCAGCCAATCAGAAGAGTGTGGGCGGAGTCTCTCTGCAGGCGCACTGCACTCTCAACTAAATCAAAAATCGCAGCCAATCAGAAGAGTGTGGGCGGAGTCTCTCTGCAGGCGCACTGCACTTAAATCAATCAAAAATCGCAGCCAATCAGAAGAGTGTGGGCGGAGTCTCTCTGCAGGCGCACTGCACTTAAATCAATCAAAAATCACAGCCAATCAGAAGAGAGTGTGGGCGGAGTCTCTTCAGGCACACTGCACTCTCAACTAAATCAAAAAATCGCAGCCAATCAGAAGAGTGTGGGCGGAGTCTCTCTGCAGGCGCACTGCACTCTCAACTAAATCAAAAATCGCAGCCAATCAGAAGAGTGTGGGCGGAGTCTCTCTTCAGGCGCACTGCACTTAAATCAATCAAAAATCGCAGCCAATCAGAAGAGAGTGTGGGCGGAGTCTCTTCAGGCACACTGCACTCTCAACTAAATCAAAAAAATCGCAGCCAATCAGAAGAGTGTGGGCGGAGTCTCTCTTCAGGCACACTGCACTCTCAACTAAATCAAAAATCGCAGCCAATCAGAAGAGTGTGGGCGGAGTCTCTCTTCAGGCGCACTGCACTCTCAACTAAATGAAAAATCGCAGCCAATCAGAAGAGTGTGGGTGGAGTCTCAATATTTTAACTTTATTGAAAACACATACTGAGTGACTGAAACAATCTGTCATAGAATACATGTTCACAGTTTGAACGTTCTCGTTTCCTTTAATTTATTTTCAAGATCTGATGTTTTTTCATCCATTGACGCTTTCAGTACGACTCACAACTCGCATTAGATGCATTCAACATAAAAAAATAAATAAATAAAGCACAAACAGTATCTGAGATGATAATTTTATACTTTTTATGTTGTTTCAGCCACGATGTCACAGAAATAGAAAGAGTTTTTACATTTTTGCATATTGTCAACGTGGCTGGTTAGGACAAAAACTCTTGACTGACATGGAAAAGATGCATTTTATTGCATGTTGTGGCATCTGGTTAGGACACAGAGTGATGCTGCTAGTTTAAAACAGGGTTTATGCAGGTTTTAGTAAGTCAAATTTAAGACCTTTTTAAGACATTTTAAGACCATAAAGATTGAAATTTAAGACCTACACGACGCATTACCAAAAATATTAAAATCAAAGAAATTCTGAAAAAATCATTTTATTTCAATGAATTCAGTCATTGAAAAAGCATTAATTTAATTTACAGATAAAGCAATCACATTAGTAACCTTCCACACACATCAATGTGCCAAATGCCCAAAGCCTTAGGCCCAAAATGAAAATAGGCTAAAACAAACTTGCCCTCAAATAGAATAGATTTCATCTCATATTTATTTACATTACAAAACAGCATATTAATAGCCTAATAAAGATTGAACAGGCTACTCCAACCCATGTAACAACCAATGTAGCACACACACACACACACACACACACTCACACCAGATAATCCATTTTAGATAGATAGATACTTACCTCGGGATAATTACAGTATCTATCTATCTAACATGGATTATCTGATGTGTGTGTGTGTGTGTGTGTGCGCGTGCGTGCGTGCGTGCGTGTGTGATTTTGGCTTTCATTGAACATTACGACATACGGCCCGGTAAGAGTACGAATCAATTCCCTCTTTATAAACTCCCCCTATCCAAATCTCGCCATAAGCGATCTTGTTGGGCCCGCAAGAGAACGTCTTCGCGATTACTGAATCAGGGAACATCACTTGGAAGAGATCGCTAATCTCACTGTTGCTATTAAATGAGTGGTGTTTAGTCACCGTGCGTAGTATCCAAAGCACCTCGGCTTTCGATGTGTCAGTCGATCCAAAAGTACCCCGAAGGTTGTTCGACGGAGCTGCGATGATATTGCGCTGGAGACCGGAGGGACCAGGCATTGAGGAGGACGACGGCAGTGGTGAGGCTAATTGGCCGAGTCCGCTGAAGGCATTTTGCGGCTAGCTTGTGTTTCTCCGCTCTGGCGTGTGACTCCAGCGCCTTTACACCGCTTCACACCCAGACTCTCTAACTGTTTTTCTTTCTTTCTTTTTTTTTTTTTTTTTGCAAAGTTTGCAGTGAGCCTCGTACCTGGAGCTGAGTATCGCTTGTAACCAACAGCAGAAATCGCTGTGATCTAGCCATGTCTCGTTGAAAGTACACTTTCCCATTTTCCACACATAGCCGAACTTTAACAAACTCTGAGGAGATGCAGACGTATCTCGCGGGCAGGTTTTGCATTCATCACGGGATTTGTAGTTTTATCACCGCGTATACCAACACCAATATACCCCAGAAAGAACTACGACTCGCTACTTTTTTGCTACTTTGTAATAACTTTCAGCAGGTAGCGTTTCTGGAAATGGGTAAAAAAAATTTAAGACCTGACTAAATGAAATTTAAGACCTCGGATGAAAATCTGGCCGTTTTTAAGACTTTTTAAGGCCTTAAATTTACAGTTCAGAATTTTAGACTTTTTAAGACTTTTTAAGACCCCGCGGAAACCCTGTTAAAAGAGCACAAAGACATTTTTATCGTTAATAACTTCTGGAGAGAAAGAGCGCAGACACTGAAGAGCCTGTGTTTGTACTGTATGGTTAGTGTTTTTGCATCAACACTGAAGTATGCTTTATCCACTTACTCTCAGAGGTTTACAGTTCTCCCTGACGTATCGTCCTGCTGACGTGTTCTCGTCCCAGTCCAGTCGGCCTCTGTAGAAGTACTTCTGCTTCCTGAGTGCAGAGGACACCATTCACAGTCACTTCACAATGATAATATCAATCATGAATCATATTTATTCGATGGACATGTTTCCTGACCTCGTTTTACGAATCATTCTTGAAGGAACTGGTCCATGTACTCGCTCCATCATGGCCAGATGCTCCCTGTTATCATGAGTCTAAAACACACACACACACACACACACACACACACACACACACACACACACACATATATATGAAAGAACATGTATGGATCTGTTCCAATAACAGTTATGTTTATTTAAAGGCACACTATGTAAATTTTCGCCACTAGAGGTCGCTTATTCAAAACAAAGGCTTAGCTCGATGGCGCCTGGATTTCTCGGAATCACGGGAGGTGTTGTCTTCACGTCTACAGCCGGTAGAATCGGGACGGGACTTGGGCAGAAATCATGTTCATGGGTGAGAGTATTAACGTTACTGTAGTATGAAGCAGAGCGGGGCGAGTGATGTGGGTGCTGAACGAGGAGCTGGAGCGATTGCTAATGAGAGACGAGTGCGTCACACGTCTCGAGAGCAGCAGAACTTTTATTATGCCGCTTCCGCTTCTTCCGGTCAAGCGCATGTGGGGTAAAGCAGCGCTGTTTATCATATTAGATACAAGATTTAAACAATAAGACTTACTGTGTTGAGCTATATAACATGATGAGTTTTCTGTCGATGAATGAATCCAAACAGTTGCTCACCTGTCTAATAAAACACATAATATATTAAAGCGTCTTTGGTGTTTCCACGGAAATCAAGGGTAATGTGGGTATGATGTCACTGATAGGCGACGCACGGATACAGTCCGTGTCCTGGTTAAGATTGCTTATTTCTCTGGATTTAATCATTCTTGGAAACATCTGGGATAATGCAAGTACTCAAGTCAATCAAATATAACACTGTTCTATTGGTTTTTGAAAATTTTATTCCAAATATCTTACATATTGTGCCTTTAATGAGCATCAGCGGGGCAGAGTAACGGTGGCGAATACAAAAACACATGAACAGAGATAACAAGAAAAAACTATTTGATTCGTACCAGGTCCGGAAAAAAACAAACAAAAACTCACGGAGATGAATTGCGGTATAATATACACTAGTGGTCAAAAGTTTGGAATAACTACGATTTTTTAATGTTTCTGAAAGTCTCTTCTGCTCACCAAGGCTGTGTTTATTTCAACAAAAATACAGTAAAAACAGTGAAATATTATTCCAATGTAAATCAGCTGTTTTCTATGTGAATATATAGTAAAGTGTAATTTATTTCTGTGATCAAAACTCCAGTCTTCAGTGTCACATGATCCTTCAGAAATCATTCTAATATGATGATTTGCTGCTCAGGAAACATTTATGATTATCATCAATGTTGAAAACAGCTGTGCTGCTTCATATATTTGTGGAAAAGTATAGTGTAAGTAAGATTTAAAAAAAAACTGATGTTTTTATTCAGCAAGAACATTAAATTGATCAAAAGTGACAGTAAAGACATGTTACAAAAGCTCCTCTTTCAGATAAATGCTGTTCTTTTGAACCTTCCATTCATCAAAGAATTAAACAAATGTTTCTTGAGCAGCAAATCATCATATCAGAATGATTTCTGAAGGATCATGTGACACTGAAGACTGGAGTAATGATGCTGAAAATTCAGCTTTGATCACAGGAATAAATTACACTTTACTATATATTCACATAGAAAACAGCTTGATTTACATTGGAATAATATTTCACAATTTTTTACTGTATTATTGATCAAGTAAACGCAGCTTTGGTGAGCAGAGGAAATTTCTTTCAAAAACATTACAAAATCCAAATTATTCCAAACTTTTGACCTTGAGATCTGGTATGGATCAAATCCAGCGATCAAGGTTTTTTCCTCAGTGTCTCTGTTCATGTGTTTTTATATTCAGCACCATCACTCTGCCCCGCTGATGCTCATAAGTAAAGCAGACGAGTGGAAAATCACGTGACTGAAACAGAATAAATACACACACACTGTCAGTCTCACACAAACACACACCTGGTAGAGCGTGTAGCCGCGGTAGAACTCAAACAGAATACAGCCAATACTCCAGATGTCACACGGCTGACTCCAGCCCAGCTCTACGGAAACACAGTTAGAAAATCACACACACACACATGCTGAAAGCAGCCACATCATCACACTGACACGCTCTCTTACCCAGAATCACCTCCGGCGCTCTGTAGTGTCGGGTGGAAACGATGGTGCTGTGATGCTCGTGATCGAACGTGGCACTGCCGAAGTCCACCAGTTTCACAGCAGCGCTGTTGACGGAGCGCTCGTCTCGCTTCTGACGACACACACAGCACAAGGTCATCTGACATGTCCACGGCGGCTACATGCCACCCTACATACTGAATTTATGAAAATCAGTGATGTGTGCGCAGTGAACTCACCTTCTCTGGGTTATAGATGACGGTATAATCAGATTTCACAAACAGGATGTTCTCAGGCTTGAGGTCTGTGTGTGTCAGCTTGTTGTCATGGAGAACTGTCAGAGAAACAGACCATAATCACACATGACCACAGCAAAGGAGCGAGCAGGACAGAGAGATACAGCGTTCATCAACGCATGCAGCGCCCCCGTCTGCTCAAAGTCAGACACAACATGAGGCTCTGATCTGATCTGTGTGTGTGTGTGTGAACTCACACTTGACGGCGAGGCAGATCTGGTAGGCCATGTGCCTGACCTGACTGATGGAGTAGGGCAGGTAATTATTCTCCTTCATGAAGTCAAAGGTACTGAGAGCTAACAGCTCAAAGCTGATGCACATGTGACCATGATAGTCAAACCAGTCCAACATCTGCACACACAGACTGACGGACAGAGAGAGACAGAATGAGGTTTGGTTTATTCAACAAGCCACTCATTACTGGTATCCTTTCAGATAATATTAAACTAAACATTAAAGTAACAGATTCAATGTGAATTTTATTAGCACTGAATTGGTGAAGGAACACACAGATTGTCGTTTAAAAATGGTGTTGAGATATATATATATTTATTATTAAATCAATGTCCTATTTACCCGTTTTTTGTGTAATCTCTTAAGGAGGCAGATGCAATATTCACAAAAGACTTTTGTTCATCTTCAGAACACAAATTAAGATATTTTTGATGAAATCCGAGAGGTTTATGACTCAATATCTATAATCAACACTTTCAAGGTCCAGAAAGGTACTAAAGACATAGTTAAAACAGTCATGTGACTGCAGTGGTTCATCCTTAATGTTATGAAGAGACGAGAATACTTTTTGTGTGCAAAAACAAAACAAAAGCTGCGTCCGAAATCGCGTACTGTCTGAGTATGTAGTACATTTGCATTTAAATTTACTTCATGACCGCTGAAAAAGTATGTTCTATATAGAATGAATGCGTGTAGTATGAATGAATCCGGACATACTACATCCGCCATGTTGTTACGGTCACATGACATACCAGCGTCAGTTACGCCCCTTCAACTCCATTCACAAATCCTCTCTGTCAAAACAGTTATCCGGGTACTTTTCGCCTACTGTTTTTCAATTACTATCAATTTGGACATACTACTCTGTTTTTCACAAGTAGTATTCGATTTATGACGCAGGTAACGACTTTATTCTACAATTTCCTTCTCTTTCCGCCAGTTTTTCACGCTGTTCACATGAGCACCACGACACATGCGTGTGATGCTGACGCAGGAGCCGGCCAGAAATGAGAATGACACAGAGAAAAAATGTTAAATAAAGTCATTATTTTTGTTTTGTTTTTGTGCACAAAAAGTATTCTCGTCTCTTCATAACATTAAGGATGAACCACTGCAGTCACATGACTGTTTTAACGATGTCTTTAGTACCTTTCTGGACCTTGAAAGTAGATATTGAGTCATATAACTCTCAGATTTCATCAAAAATATCTTAATTTGTGTTCTGAAGATGAACGAAGGTCTTATGGGTGTGGAACGATGGTAATAAATGACAGAAATTTCATTTCTGGGTGAACTAACCCTTTAATAATGACACTTACTTCTTGTTTTCTGGATCTTTCTGGTTGATTTTCTCCAGAACGTTGATCTCCAGACGAGCTGCTTCTTTGTATTTCTCCACGTTCTTAATGATCTTCAGAGCGATGTGAGAGCGCCTCCTGTAACACACACACACTCAATGAAACACCCGTGACAGTCAGCTGAGAAACTGGCAGTGTGTGTGTGTGTGTGTGAGATTAACCTGTGATGATCGATACACTCCACCACCTTCCCAAAGGTTCCCTCTCCGAGCGTTCCCACGATCTCATCTGCACAGGAAGCACAAACGTCACAAAAACACACAGAACACACTGTGACTGTGAAAGTAGAGTATGAAGTGATGGGAGACGCACATCTGTCCTGCAGCACATCGCCTGGCCGATAGATCAGATGACCCTCCTCGTCATCTTTAATGGCCCACGCGCGCACACGACTGCTGCTCTGCTGTGGAGACAGAGAGAGAGTTACCTTTGACCCCTCAAACATCATCTAAACCTGAGCATCTGGAAAGATTTTACTTTGTTAAACCTGTAAGTCTTTGTGCTCGTGAGTCATACATCACACTTGTTTAGATTCTGTGCTATTTAAATCCCATCATACAGAGGGAGCAGATGACTTCACTTTGGTTTAACATCATACCTGGATTTTATTTATGACCCTCACAAACCAAAAGCACTTTCACTCGTCCACCACATTCACTCAGACGCAGATCTCCGCTTTGGTATAAATCTGAACTGCTACGACCACAAATGTTAGATTAGATGTTAGCAGTTCATTTGCATTCTGCTGTAAATGTGTGTGACAGGAGGATTCTGGGTATTTTAAGCTGAGCATCTACTGTCGATCATCACGGTCAATAATCAGTGTGTGTACAAATAAACGCTGATATACTCATGCAGATATCAAAAGAAACTAACTGGGTTTACTTGTGATAACGTGACAGACGCAGCGCAGACATGAAGCTGTGCGTTTCTCTTTAATTGGACACCTCGTCTGTCTTAATCAAGAACACAGTGACTCCAGTGACAGCCACACAAACATGACGAGCCCAGCAGACACTTGAGAATGAGGTCAAGCACAAACACTCTGAGAGGAACACAGCAAAAACATTTAGTTTAATATATAATATATGCTCTAGTATATAATTTTGACCTTTGAGGGTGTTTTTAAAGAAGGTTTTATCAGATTTGCTTAGTGTTGGAGAAAATTTTGTAGCCAAAACACAACTAATAAACACACACAGACACACACACAGCGAGAAGAATACTCACACACAGGCAGAGGCAGTCCAAGAAGCTCTTAAACACAGAGTAAAACTCTGTTTTACCCATAACTTCAGTAAAATACACACATTTACACCTGACAGAAAGAGAGAGAGGGGAACGGGAGAAAATCTTGAAGAAGGAGATACTGTGTATGTGTGTGTGTGTGTGTGAAAGAGAGAGATGAGACTTGGGCTAATTTTAAACGCTCCTGACGGGCCCCTGGGAAAATCCTGAGACCCTCTCACTAACACACACACACACACACTCTCACATATTCCCCTGAGCACTAAAGTTTACACAATTGCTCCACTTGTCACTTGCAGAAACCACCTGACTGCAGACACTTCACAAACTGTGACAATCAATCATTTTAAAGGACCTATAATGCTCCTTTCACAAGATGTAACATCAGTCTCTGGTGTCTCCAGAATGTGTGTGTGAAGTTTCAGCTCAAAATACCCCACAGATCATTTATTATAGCTTGTCGAATTTGCCCCTATTTGTGTGGTTTTTTTTGTGTGTGTGTCCCTTTAAATGCAAATGAGTTCCGCTTTCCAGAAGAGGGCGGAGCTTTAACAGCTCAACAACAACAAAGCTGGAGAATCTCATGCAGACAAAATGAGGATTGTCAGTAACGGTGTTCATTAGCCATGTTTACATGTACAATTTTTTGTCATTCTGATTAAAATCATTCCGATGGAAAGATTCGGTGGAGTGTTTACGTGAGACGTTATCTAATCCGACATGGTGTTTACATGCACCGGCGCTTTCAATCTGACTGACTTTGTGACATGCGCACATTAGTCCAGTTTGCCGCCTGTCAACATGGAGTTCCGTTATTTCTTATGCACACTACTTTTACGTAAAGTGTTGCTCTTAATCAAGCAACAGCGTGAAATTTGTAGCATATCACTGCTGGATGGTATGAGGAAAAGACGGGAACAGGAAGCTGACCTGTTTGGTGGCTGTGCCTCTTTAAAGGATTAGTCCACTTTTAAAAACACTTTTCCTGATAAATTTACTCACCCCCATGTCATCCAAGATGTTCATGTCTTTCTTTCGTCAGTCGAAAAGAAATGAAGGTTTTTGAGGAAAACATTCCAGGATTTTTCTCCTTACAGTGGATTTCAATGGCTACCAACAGGTTGAAGGTCAAAATTACAGTTTCAGTGCAGCTTCAAGGGCTTTAAACGATACCAGATGAGTAATAAAAGATTTCAAAAAGAAGACTTCAAAATTTCAAAATGACTTGTCAAAAATTCAAAATTTTCAACAGTTTCGTTTCTTTCCGTAAGTAGAATAGGGAAGGCGTAGGACATTCAGCGTAAGCGTTATGAAGAATGCGGAAGCGGAAAGTACGTTCAAGGTGATATTTTGTTTATAAAGCATAAACGGTTGTATTTTTCTCGAAAATGACCGATCGATTCGCTAGATAAGACCCTTATTACTCATCTGGTATCGTTTAAAGCCCTTGAAGCTGAACTGAAACTGTAATTTTGACCTTCAATCTGTTGGAAGCAATTGAAATCCATTGTAAGGAGAAAAATCCTGGAATGTTTTCCTCAAAAACCTTCATTTCTTTTCGACTGACGAAAGAAAGACATGAACATCTTGGATGACATGGAGGAGAGTAAATTATCAGGAAAAGTGTATTTAAAAGTGGACTAATCCTTTAAGGAGCCCTCCCTCCTCCGTAAAGCAGAAGCGCGTGATGAAGGTCTGTAGTAATGATTCACTGAGTTCCTTCAGTGTATTTAATAAATGTTTTGTTTCAGTTTTACTCCAGTTTAATTTTGCATTCTGATGACCCCCAACCTCTTGACATGACGACGCAGACGCAAAGTAATCGGTTCAACGCGTTTACAATACATTGTTTGGTTTATAGAAAGGTTTATCCCACCTCTCTCAAACCAATTACAATTCCATTTGGTTTGGGCATTTTTATTCCGACTGAGGCATTTATATGGAGCATTTTCATTCGGATTGGGCTTTTAAACCGATTACAATGCTTCATGTAAACGCAGCTATTGTTCAAACCGGAGTCGACACTGATGGAGAGACTCAGGAAGAAGTTACAACTTTTAGAATGAAACGTTTCTGAATGGTTAGTGGATAAATTGATGAACTCATCCACTAGCATGTGCCGTCATGTTCATCTTTTGTGTTGAATTGACCCTCGTTTGGTGTAAAATGACGGCATGTCAACAACACTCTACTACAACAACTCTTCCTCTTCTCTAAAGCAGCCCAACATGGCCCCGCCCCCTTTGTTGAGTGTTCTCGGGGGCGGGGTTTATGTAAATTTTAGGGTTTGTGATGTCACTAACCCGGGAATAAGTTTGTTGTAGTCCTTAAACAGCGATTTCTGTAAAAGAAAATATCTCCCTTTGCATTGAACTTTGAGCGTCGTAACTTTGCAGATGTTGTTTATGATCAAACAGCAACATTACACACTGACTAAAGTTAAAAAAGTCAAATCATAATCAACCACCCCTTTAATTTAGGCATGTGTTAGTGTGGTTCTGTGAAACACAGATCCGGTGCCGTACTCACGGATGATAAGGACCGGCTCTGACTGTACGAGCGTGTTCTCGATTGAGTTCTTGTTCTGCGGTGTCTGCGTGTGCGTCGGCTGCTCCTCTCCTCCGCTCCGGCATCCCGCTCCGGTCGGTAGTCGTGAGAGCGGCGGGCGAAGCCCGTGTGTCGGAAGAAGCCGTCTGACACAAACTCCTCCCGCTCGCCGCGACAGTAACGTCTGCTGCTCAGTCTGCGCTCGGCGGAGGGCTTCTCATAGCTGCAGTATCAGAGAGAGAGACAGACAGGCTGCAGATGTGTGGACCGGATCTTTGAAGATCTCGCAGGTATGAATGATTGAGCGATACCTCCTGGAGCGCTGGTAACTGCCGTCTCTCCGGCGTCTGTCTCGCTGCCGTCTCCTGCTTCTGTCCCGCTGGCTGCTGGACGATGCGGAGCGGCTGCGTGTGCGGCGTCTTCGCCGGTGCCGTTCGTACCGAACGTGATGGTTTCTGCTGCGGCTCCGCTCTGACGACGGGTATCGCCGAGAGTGAGGCATCTACGGACAACAGACACCGATCAGATATACGTTTGTATTTCTCTGTTCTGTCATCTAGTAGATCAAGCGTGTTACTTTCGCTGTGTGTGGAAAAGAAAACTAAGAAATCATCTTTAATCATCAGTCAGTTGTCAAACTGCTTAAACTAGTCTTACAAGTTCTCACAAATGTTTTCCTTTAAAGTCTGGAAACAACTTTTAGATTGGTCTAATTTGAGAATGAAAAGAGTGATGTTTTTTTATATATCAACATAAAGATGAAATGAGCAAAAAAACCCATATATATACAGCTTTAAATACAAATAAATGAAACAAAATGCATATACACATATGTATAAACAAGAACATTTCCATACTTTAAAGGGTTAGTTCACCCAAAAATGAAAATAATGTCATTAATTATTCACCCTCATGTCGTTCCACACCCGTAAGACCTTCATTCATCTTCAGAACACAAATTAAAATATTTTTGATGAAATCCGATGGCTCAGTGAGGCCTGCATAGCCAGCAATGACATTTCCTCTCTCAAGATCCATTAATGTACTAAAAACATATTTAAATCAGTTCATGTGAGTACAGTGGTTCAATATTAATATTATAAAGCCACGAGAATATTTTTGGTGCGCCAAAAAAAACCAAAATAACGACTTATATAGTGATGGCCGATTTCAAAACACTGCTTCAGGAAGCTTCGGAGCGTTATGAATCTTTTGTGTCAAATCAGCGGTTCGGCGTGCAAAAGTCACGTGATTTCAGCAGTTTGACCATTAATGGATCTTGAGAGAGGAAATGTCATTGCTGGCTATGCAGGCCTCACTGATTTCATCAAAAATATCTTAATTTGTGTTCTGAAGATGAATGAAGGTCTTACGGGTGTGGAACGACATGAGGGTGAGTTATTAATGACATTATTTTCATTTTTGGGTGAACTAACCCTTTAACTGAATTGAAAAATCAAAATAAAGAAAAGATAAATAAACAATATAATTTCCAACAATATCAATAACTTAATGGCATTCTAATGTTAATCATGCATCTTAATTAACTAACATATAACTCTAGAACATTTTGAAAAAAAATTGAGATTGTTTCTTGATAAATTTGTCTTAATATGCATAATGTTGAAAAAATTAATATACAGCCAGGCTAGTTCTTAAAACATGTTATAAAACATTATTTGTCACGTGTATAACTTAAACAGGGAAATTAAACGCTTAATGATAATAAACAGAGTGAAAGAAAGTCGTACAGGTTTGAACGACATGATTTATGTTAGAATATATACACTACACATACTATATATGTACACACACGAGTTATATGTGAGTATATATACTGTATGTGTGTGTGTTATTATAGCGAAATGTTGTGAATATATAATTAGCTGATTTCTCCTCAGGTTAGCCCGTCGAGCTAACAGCGGCAAACCTCCACAGATAAACCGCCACCGCGAGCCTCGAGCCCTCAGTCACTTCAACCGGACACACCGTCAATATAACAACAATATTTACCGCTTTAGCAGCGACGCCGGTGCGTTTATCCCACAGAAAATCCGTTCTGCCGTTATTTTACCGCTCTGTGAATTCTCGCGCACAACTTCCGGTGATGAGCTCCGAGCGCGCACCCGTAGTTTAAATCAAAGTGCGCGTTCAGGAGACGGGACAAATATGTGAAAAAGTATGAAGTTATATATATTTATATATATGTATTTAGGCTCAGATGAGATTTTTAAAGAACATTCAAGGTTAAATGTGCTTTTCTAGTTAAACAATAGGCTAATAATTCCTTTGAAGTGCCTGATATTTCAAATAACAATAACTATAAAATAATAACTATAAAAAGATCACTGAACTAATGGCTGGGAATTAAATTAAATATACTATTATGAAAAACTGTATGTAATATCATATATCAAGATGTATGTAGAAAATATGATTTGACGTGATTTACAATTAAGTTATCGTTAGTTATCACTATAGTTATCGTTAGATATTATTATAGTTATCACTATATTTATCGTTAGTTATATATTTATCGTTAGTTATCACTAGATATCGTTTGTTATCATTATAGTTATCACTATATCGTTAGTTATTTTTATAGTTATCACTATATTTATTGTTAGTTATTATTATAGTTATCACTATAGTTATCGTTAGTTATTATTAGAGTTATCACTATATTTATCGTTAGTTATCACTATATTTATCGTTAGTTATTATTATAGTTATCACTATAGTTATCGTTAGTTATCACTATATTTATCGTTAGTTATTATTATAGTTATCACTATAGTTATCGTTAGTTATTATTATCACTATATTGAGTTATCACTATAGTTATCATTAGTTATCACTAGATATCGTTTGTTATCATTATAGTTATCACTATATCGTTAGTTATTTTTATAGTTATCACTATATTTATTGTTAGTTATCACTATAGTTATCATTAGTTATTATTATAGTTATCACTATATTTATCGTTAGTTATCACTATATTTATCGTTAGTTATTATTAGAGTTATCACTATAGTTATCGTTAGTCATCACTATATTTATCGTTAGTTATTTTTATTGTCATATATATTGTTATTATCACTATAGTTATCATTAGTTATTATTATAGTTATCACTATATTTATCGTTAGTTATTATTAGAGTTATCACTATAGTTATCGTTAGTCATCACTAGATATTGTTTGTTATCATTATATCGTTAGTTATTTTTATAGTTATCACTATATTTATCGTTATTTTTATAGTTATCACTATATTTATCGTTATTTTTATAGTTATCACTATATTTATCGTTAGTTATTATTATAGTTATCACTATATTTATCGTTAGTTATCACTATATTTATCGTTGGTTATTATTATAGTTATCACTATATTTATCGTTAGTTATTTTTATTGTCATCACTATATTGTTAGTTATCACTATAGTTATCATTAGTTATTATTATAGTTATCACTATATTTATCGTTAGTTATCACTATATTTATCGTTGGTTATTATTATAGTTATCACTATAGTTATCGTTAGTCATCATTAGATATCGTTTGTTATCATTATAGTTATCACTATATCGTTAGTTATTTTTATAGTTATCACTATATTTAACGTTAGTTATTATTATAGTCATCACTATATTTATCATTGGTTATTATTATAGTTATCACTATATTTATCGTTGGTTATTATTATAGTTATCACTATATTTATCGTTAGTTATTATTATAGTTATCACTATATTTATCGTTGGTTATTATTATAGTTATCACTATATTTATCGTTAGTTATTTTTATTGTCATCACTATATTTATTGTTAGTTATCACTATAGTTATCATTAGTTATTATTATAGTTATCACTATATTTATCGTTGGTTATCACTAGATATCTTTAGTCATCATTATAGTTATCACTATAGATATTGTTAGTTATCACTATATTTATCGTTAGTTATTTTTATTGTCATCACTATATTTATTGTTAGTTATCACTAGATATCGTTTGTTATCATTATAGTTATCGCTATATTTATCGTTATCGAGTGTCATCATCTGTTTTCTTGACTAAATTCTCTTTCTTTAATGGTTTGTGGCTCAAATTAACAACAACAAAACATATTATGAATGTAACTTTTATTCAGAAGACAATAAAATAAGAAAAGACCCAATCCATTCCATCCTCAGACAATCTGAAGCATTAAAACAAGCCGAAGTCTTTGACTGATCTCAGATCTGATATCTGTTGACATTAAGCTCGGTTCTGAACCTCCTCGTCTGGATTCATGTTTTCAGTTAATTATAAGAAGCAAAAGCGTAAGAGCAGCTTTGAGGTTTAGTGTGAATCTGCTTCATAAAGACACTGATTCCAGTGTCCAGACGTAGATCAGATCTGTAGCGGGTTTCAAACCACATCTGGAAGAGGATCAGATGGACAGAAAATCCCTCTCCTGCGGGTTTCTTCTGTTTACACCCGCGAAACCATATCTGATCCGTGTCAGATCGTGTGATTAAAAATAAAAGTTTTTTTGTGCCAGTGTAAAATCTATGGAAGCTTGTTTCAGCCACGGAATAAAAAAATAAAGGTAATTGCGACTTTTTATCTCACAATTCCGTTTTTTTTGCAATTCGAAGTTTATCTCGCAATTCGATTTTTTCACAATTCCGAGTTTATATCTTGCAAATCCAATTTTTTCCGCAATTCAGTTCTCTCACAATTCCAATTTTTTTCACAATTTGAAGTTTACATCTCGCAATTCTGATTTTTTCCCGCAATTCGAAGTTTATATCTCACAATTCCAAATTTTTTCCCGCAATTCAGTTCTCACAATTCTGTTTTTTTCTCGCAATTCGAAGTTTATCTTGCAATTCTGATTTTTTCGCAATTCAAAGTTTATATCTCACAATTCCACATTTTTTCCGCAATTCAAAGTTCTCACAGTTCAGATTTTTTTCACAATTCGAAGTTTATATCTCACAATTCTGATTTTTTTTTCACAATTCGAAGTTTATATCTCACAATTCGGATTTTTTTTTCACAATTCGAAGTTTATATCTCGTTTTTTTTTTTTCGCAATTCGAAGTTTATATCTCACAATTCCAAATTTTTTCCCGCAATTCAGTTCTCACAATTCTTTTTTTTCTCGCAATTCGAAGTTTCTCACAATTCAATTTTTTCGCAATTCAAAGTTTTTCTCACAATTCAAAATTTTTTCCACAATTCAAAGTTCTCACAGTTCAGATTTTTTTCACAATTCGAAGTTTACATCTTGCAATTCTGATTTTTTTCCGCTATTTGAAGTTTATATCTCGCAATTCTGATTTTTTTTCCCCACAATTCGAAGTTTATATCTCACAATTCTGATTTTTTTTTCACAATTCGAAGTTTATATCTTGCAATTCAGATTTTTTTCCGCTATTTGAAGTTTATATCTCGCAATTCTGATTTTTTTCAAATTTGAAGTTTATATCTCACAATTCTGATTTTTTTCAAATTTGAAGTTTATATCTCGCAATTCTGTTTTTTTTTCGCAATTCGAAGTTTATATCTCGCAATTCTGTTTTTTTTTTTGCAATTCGAAGTTTATATCTCGCAATTCTGTTTTTTTTTTTGCAGTTCGAAGTTTATATCTTGCAATTCTGATGTTTCTTACAATTTTGACTTTTTCTCGCAATTCCAAATTTATCTCGCAATTCAAAGTTTATATCTCGCAATTCAGATTTTTTTTTGCAATTTGAAGTTTATATCTTGCAATTCTGACTTTATTTTATATATGCTTGTTAGATATAAAGTTTATACAGATATAGACTTGCAATTGCGAAGAAAGGTCAGAATTGTGAGATAAAAAGTTGCAATTACCTACTTTTATTTTGTTATTCTGTAGCGGAAACAAGTTTCCATAAAAAGCAGCACAAGTGACAACCAAATCAGTACTAAACAAATGTAAGGTACAAACAGAAATGTCCCTCAATCAAACATTAATATGTATTAATTTCTGGACACACTAAAGCACATGACTATCATCTGATGATGATGATGCGAGAGAAAACTGGCTGCTCAAACACACCTTTGTCTGAGTTCAGTGAGAATAAATAAAGACGTTTCAGAAAAATGCTTCTCAAACAGAGCCGGCCACACCCGGAGCCGAACCTCTCCCCGCGTCTAACAGGAACGCTCACATTTCATCTGCATGTGGCGGTTTGGCTGCGTCTGCGTTTCCTGCAGCTACAGGAGCCGTTAAAGCCACAGAGAGCGTGTCTGCGTCTGCTCCGGTCACAGCCGTGCCGTTCTTCTGCTCGCCAATCAAAGCCTCTTCTGGCTGCTGCGGCCCGTCAGAGTCCCAGTCTGTGTCTGAGAGTTTGAGTTCTGTGGGCACTGAAACCATCGGCTCATCTTCCCCCGCGTCCTCCAGGAGCGCAGGAGAGCCGGCGTCATTCAGGATGTTTCTGGACATGACTGCAGAGAATCAAACCACAGTACAAGTCAAGCACAATGCTTGGCTGCTCGTTTATATATATATATAAATATATATATATATATATATATATATATATAAATATTTAAATGCATTGTTGATAAATTTGTTGATAAAAACTGTTGATAAATTTCTTCATTCTATACTAAATATTTATTGATGCGGGATATTTTCACTCGTTATGACAAGCAGGTATTATTGTTCGTTACCATGGCAACTGCTGACGTACCCACGTTAAACACATCACGGGAAAAGCTTGGCGTGTCCTCACGATTATGCATTATTTAGGCTGTTTCATTCATAATCTTTGGTCCCTCACCATGAGTATCAGCACATACTGTGGCAAGCCTATTGCGAATGGTGTTTCAGTGACTTATTCTCACCTCCGGACGGAGCGTAACTGTCCTCCAGTGACTGGGAACTCCGGCTGAACGGACTGTAACTCGGGAAGATGAGTAGAGCCAAAGAGAAGATGAGAATCTGTGAGGAGGAAGAACACATTGATCAGATGAAAGACTGATGCTGGTGTGAATGAGTTAAAGAGCGAGAGACGCACTCGTACCATGATGCATGTGCTCGTCTGCGCCGCTTTGGTGGCCGTTTGCTTGATCAACGCCTGCAGTTTATGCAGCTGCGCCATAAGAGACCTGAAACAATCAAACAAACGTCATGCAGGTGACTGGATTCTGGAACGTTTGAGGGGAACAATCACAGTGTGTTCACTAGTGTTCAGCTCACGCACATGTTGTGTTTCTCCAGCTGGGTGACGGTCCTCTGAAGCTCTTTATTCTGAGCTGAACACGCTGCCACCCTAAAACACACACACACATTTCAATGAGGAATACTGAGACGTGTTAGTTCCCGGAAGAAAACTCAAGAATACAATGGAGGCGTTTCATGGAGTTCAGAAACACTGACACTGATATAGAGAAGAACTCCTGCTGGAGGGACTTTGGAAACCTTTTTCATGCTCAAACAGCAACATTACACACTAAAGACACATGTGGTCTCACCTGCTCTCCAGACCGTCTATATACTCCTTTTTCCTCCTGCGACTGTCCTGTGCCGAGAGTTTGTTCCGGATTTTCCGTCTCACTTTCTTCAGGATTCTCTCCTCGGCCTGTGAGATTTCAACAGTCCCGTCAGCACTGTATTCATCTCAACACTCTCACACATACTCACTTACACACACACGTGGCGGGTCTGACCTTCGTTAAGGGCAGATTATTGGGCAGTGAAATTCCCTCCTGATCCAGGAGCTTCTGTTCCTCCTCTGTGAGCTGAAGTTCAGGATAAACCTGAAAAGGAGAGGTTAGATGTCAGTGACATCAGCTCATGCAGCTTTTGGCTGAACTCTTGCTTTAAAAAACAAACATACCAAAAAGCTGTCGGGGTTGTGCATGTTTTGCATGTCATGAGTAGAAACATTCTCCACTTTCACGGACGACACCAGCTCGTTGACCACACATGACTCTGACAGCAGCATCTGAGAGCTCCACTCGTCTGAACAGAGACACGTGAAAACATCAAGATTACATATGGATTACATGCGGATTAATGGGGTTTACATGCGAATTACATGCAGATTAAATGTGGATTACATGCAGATTACATGTGGATTACATGCGGATTACATGCAGATTACATGCAGATTACATGCAGATTACATGCAGATTACATGGGGTTTATATGCGAATTACATGCAGATTACATGCAAATTACATGCAGATTACATGCAAATTACATGCAGATTACATGCAGATTACATGTGGCTTATATACATATTACATGCAGATTACATGCTGATTACATGCATATTATATGCGGATTACATGTTAATTACATGCAGATTACACTCGTCTTACATGTGGATTATATTCAGATTACATGTGGATTACATGTGGATTAAATGTGGATTATATGTTTATTACATGCAGATTACATGCGGTTTACATGTGGATTACATGCGGATCTCACGCATATTACATGCGGATTACATATTGATTACATGCAGATTACATGTGATTTACATGCAGATTACATGTTGATTACATGCAAATTACATGCAGATTACATGCAAATTACATGCAGATTACATGCGGTTTATATACATATTACATGCGTATTACGTTGATTACATGCAGATTACATGCGGATTACATGTTGATTACATGCATATTATATGCAGATTACATGTTAATTACATGCAGATTACACTCGGCTTACATGTTGATTATATTCAGATTACATGTGGATTACATGTGGATTAAATGTTGATTACATGCAGATTACATGCATGTAATGTTGTGATTCTCCTCGTGGCTGAGTGGATTGGTTCGTGAATTATTAACTCTTAAACCAAGACGTTTTTAAAACACCAATGGGAAAAATACTTCCAGAATCAAAGCCGCTGAAAAAGTGGGCAGGCTCTGTGGCACTTTCCAGTCACATGACACAGACTAAAAACAGGAAACGCTCACCCAGCTCTATGGAGATCACATCCATATGTGACGGCTGCTGCTCTGCGATGGCTCCGCCCACACCGCTGATGTCATACACCACCTGATAGACAGCGGGCGGCTGCAGGCTGCTGCTGTGGTTCTGCTCGTCTGAGTACTGATCTTCAGACAGGCCGCTGTCGCTCTCGGACAGCGCTGACGTGTACATCTCGTTTGGGTTGATGGCGTTCAGAACCTCCTCAGATTCGCTGTCATTCAAACTCTGGAACACAGTCAGTGATGCTTTAGGAGCGAGACAAATGAACAGAACTTCGCCGTGAGAATATGGGGGCATTAACCCTTTCAGCAGAGTGAATGTGGAATCATGTGACTCACACAGCGCGGCTCGACGCTCCAGTCCTCCGCGTGTCTGTCCAGACCAGCGAACAGGATCCCAGAGCAGGATTCGTCCAGGATCAGCCCGCTCTCCACCGCCTCTTCAGCGCCATCCTGTAACAGACTTACATCAGAAACTGCCCTCTGTGGCTCAGAAACATGAAACTGCACTGTAAAAAACATCCCGTTAGATTCATGGTAACAAACTGGAAGCTGCGGTTGCCAGAAATGTACCATAAAAACAGGCTGATGTTTCTGGTATTACAGGATGGGATATTGGTGCCTGTGTATTTTACAGCTCATTAAGTGATTTAATGTTAATATAGATACCAAAACACCAAAAAAGCACATGGTGAATCAGAGTTCAGTTGATCTAAACACCAAAATAATGCAGTAAATATAGAAAATGTAACGCAAAACACTCATTACTGATAATTACTGAAATGTAAAGAAATTAAACTGCATAGCCAGTTTTGGTAGCAAGAGACTTTTCATTTGGCCTTTTCCCTATTGTATATTTTAATAATTGTCATAAATTAGGTATAATTCAAAAGCTTAAACACTCGAAATTCATCCTGTGAAAACAGTTTTGAAATTGTAAATGGAAACAGTACTTGAAAACCTTTTAGCAGCTGAATTTTTGTGGTATCAACTTCAAATTTGGACAACTATTGGCTTTGATTTTATAGCAATTTTAGAGTCCAGGTCAGTTTGTAAAATATATATTTTGCATAAAGTAAAAAAACATTTAGTTCAGTACATTAACTTTACGGAAAACTTCTATAACTTTTTTACACTTTCATTTTTTGAAGTGCTTTCTCTTCTGAAATAATATTTCTTTAAAAAGAGACCAGCTTTAGTCTGTACTCCAAACATTTATGAACTACAACCATTTCAGTTCAGATCTATGATCAGAGAGGGCGGTTTTTAACCCTCTGGTGCTGTTCGGTCATTTTTGACAGAAAAATTTTACGTTTTTTGTTTTTTTGTTTTTTTACTTCATCAGAATGGTATGAAAATTGGTAAAGGTTTTGGCACTTGATATTTAACAGAAGCTTAAATGGTCTTGAAAAACAGCATCAAAAATTGGAGCGCATTGAAAATGAATGGGAAGTGAATTTTCTCTAGTGGAAGCGTTTGGTACTGCGCACAAACAAATTATTACTGAAAGCTCATTTTTTGAGATATCAACCTCAAATTTGGAACACAACTCATTTAGATTTATTTTCTCACAGTTTTAGAGTAAAACATGTTTAGGAAAATAGATATTTCATATAAAATGTAAAAATAGTATTTTGTGGATTTTTCATAATTTTTAGTTTCACTTTTTTAAAACTTTTTTTTTTTTCACTTCAGCAGTATCTTGTTTAAAAAGAGACCAAACTTCAGCATTCAAGATTTATGACAGTTCATGTTGGAAATTTCATTTTCAGGTCTATGCTCAAAAAGTGAATAAATGGATTATAACTAGAGCATAGGTTAAATATAAAATAGGGACTTCTGGGAAAGTCCCTTTACTGTTTTCATTATAAATCATGTAGTAATTCATAGTTTTTACTTGTAAAAAACATAAATTTGTCAGTATTTTAAAGGGATAGTTCACCCAAAAATAAAAATTCTGTCATCATTTACTCACCCTCAAGTTGTTCAAAATTTGTACAAATTTCTTTGTTCTGCTGAACACAAAGGAAGATATTTTGAAGAATGTGTTAAACTGAGCAGTTTTGGGACACCATTGACTACCATAGTAGTTTTTTTCCTACTACGGAAGTCAATGGTGGCCTGGTTACAAACTTTCTTCAAAATATCTTCCTTTGTGTTCAACTTGAGGGTGAGTAAATGATGACAGAATTTTCATTTTTGGGTGAACTATCCCTTTAAAGTAAAATTGCATATAATTTTGTGATTTTAACCAACTAAAGCAGGTAAACATAAAAACTGATATCATCATACTTAATCACAGTATATTTCCACAATTGATTTGTATTACAAGTTTTCTGAAATTTCTAAACATGCACTCATTTGCACACCTTTCCAGAACACTGGATAAATCCAGGTTCATAATTCTTATTTGATTTTGCAGACAAAAGTTTTTACTGAGCTTTTTATCACTCCATAAATCAGAAAATACTGTCAACAGACAGAAAATAATACACTTTACCATGTTTATAGGAGTAAAATGTATAAATCAGGCAAATGATATATGAATTCAGAATATATGAATAAAACTGTGTGTGTGAAGCTGCTGAAGTGGAGATTTAAGACTCAAACTCACCATGTTAGTAGCAGTATTTTTCTGTAAAAATGACATTTTTCAGTGTAGAAGCAGTAAATAACCTGTCTCAGGTAGAGTGACACGTGAGGAGGAGTGTCAGCGAGCTCTACCTGTCTGTCTGCTCACCTGTCTGTCTGTCTGCGGGAGGATGTGAAGATCCTGGTCAGGGTTTGGACTGACTTTGTCACAATAAGAGACCCTTTGCTCTAGTTCAATAAACTAGTTTAGCATTAAGAACACATACAATATCAGCATGTAAAGATTAGATTACAGCAGCATAAACAACAGCTGTCTGAAGTTGAGCTGTCAATCACAGTAAACAAACCGCGCTTATGGTGTTTTCTGCACGTTTTACTCACTCGCTCGGTGGATTTGGCGTCCCCGGACACGATATCGGTTTCTCGCATCCTTCACACACGCGTGTTCGGTTTATTATGCGGACATACGCGGATATTTCTCGCTGTGGATCCGGATCTTCTGGTTCATTTGATTCAGTGTAATTCACATCCGCGTTCAGCGTGTGGGCGGGGCTCTGGAGAGCACGTCATCGCGCGCCTCTGCGTGAAGTGAGTTTAAAAACTAATTATTTTTTCGTTAACTCTTCTCTCTGTAGTGTCACTTCAAAGTACATTAAAGTTTCTCAGTGTCGATATTCGGGTGTAAATTAGTTTTCAGACTTCTGTTAGCGACACACACAGTCACGTGATATCTGTTACTTTTCTCCGCTCTAGTCAGGATGGACCAATCACAGTCGTTTATGATTACTTATAAACTGTTTTTAATCTTTTTTTATTATTATTTAGGGGGATGGTTTCCATTACTAATGACGTGTAAAAGCCGTATAGCACATCACAAACAAACAAACAAACAAACAAAATAAACAAAAACTTAATGTCAAGCAGCAGTACCGAAAGGTAATGTAAACACCATTATATATATATATTTATATATATAATTTATTTATACATATAATAATTATACATATTTATATATAAGTGCACCCAAATTCAGCATTTAATTCATGTTTGTGATGTTCTTTGTGCATGTTTAGACAAGTTGTGGACAGCAGTGACTCATATTGATTCATGTTTCGCAAATGATTCACTCTTTTGTGCCGGATCTTTTTAGTGTGAATTGGATGCAACGGCCAGGCAACTGACTCGTCCACTGAATCGTTCACTGAAATGAATCAGATTCAGAACACGTCGTGACTCACCGCCCGCTTCCCGAAAACAGGAACAGAAGTGCAGCCTGTACTGGAACAAACCTCAGCAAACACACGATTACCGCTCGAGTGATGTTCATTTAACATAATCAATACGAACAAAACACAGATCGAGAAGAAAGTGAGAATGTTGATGTGCGAATAACTGTATTCGCGTTCGCTTGTGATTCAGTCTCGTTTAGTTTTTGTTTGAATAAGAAGTTTGTTCTCCAACACAAAACTCAAATAATCTGCTTCAGTTCTTTGTGTATTGGTAAGTACTTGCTAAACTTTTGTAAAGTCTTACAGTGTTTCTTCAGTTTCTGATTTTTTCCACTGACCCCTAGATTATAAATATATGTAAATATTATTTGGAAAATATTACTTTATTTTTTTTTCGACTCACTATAGTACTGTACTCTTAGATTTTATGTATTTAGATAATTTATTTTCATTTATTTTTTACAATTTTGCTCTAAATGTTGCTGTATGTGACTGATCCTCAGGTGTGATGTAGAGACCGTGACGAAGATGACGATGATGATGATGGAGTCGGACCGGGTCTCGTCAGCTGTGTCTGCTGGGCTCCAGATCAAGATACTGATGCTGACGCTGATGCTGTGCTTCAGTCTGCTGTGTGGCTTCGGCCCGCTGTGTGTGATGAGACGAGCCGCGCGCTGCAGCTCTGAGACAGGTGTGACCAGTGATGATGACCCGACCCATGCAAATTAGCGCTTTTTCTTTAGATTAATCATTAAAAGATGGCAATCACAATTCAAAAACCCACATGAGTAAATCACCTTTTGAAAGAAATTTGATGCTTTTAATAAAGACTGTATCAGTTACATCGTTACACCAGTAGGTGGCGACAAGTGACTTTTAAAAAATGTATTTGTCATTGAATCATTCACTGAAGAGATTCGTTTAAAAACGCTGATTCATCCAGTAAGGAAACAAGTGAAGTGTTTATTGTGCATCCTCGTTTCCTTTCCTCGCGTCTTAGCTCCACCCCTTCAGGATGCGAGGGAAGGACACAAGGAAAAGATGCGAGGACGGAGGAATTGAATCAAGTGAAATGATATATCCTCGTTCCCTTTAGCGTCACTTCAAAGTGTCATCAGCTGCACTCGAGGGATCTACCCATATGTTATTAAAGTTTGGTTATTTAAAAAATATATAATAAATATTAATAAAGCAAGATGCCCCGTTAAAATATATGAGGTATAAAGTTTATTTAAATTTAAATTATTGTGACAAATATAAAGGGGGAGGAGAATTTATGCGTGCGTCACGTTTCTCGATGCGAAAGACTTGCGCAAAGAATGCACTTGTGTATCTTCACTCCTCGCTCCCCGCCTCCTCGTGGTGCAGTTAGAGAATTATGATGTCCTTCAAGATGGATATTGAGTCATTGAATCATTCATTCAAGAGATTTGTTTAAAAACGCTGATTTATCCAGTAATGAAACAAGTGAAGTCTTTATGAGTGAGTCATTGAATCATTCACTCAAACCAAGTTTTTTTAAAATAATTAAAATTCAAAATTTTTTAAATTAAATTTGTTTTGAAGGTGTTCGACACAGACTTCTGAGTCTGGCCTCGTGTCTGTCCTGCGGCGTGTTTCTGTCCTCCTGTCTGCTGGAGCTGCTGCCCGACTATCTGAACGACGCCAGACAGACCTTCAGCCGGCTCGGCCTCACTGTGAGTCTCCGTCAAATCACTGCCCATGTGCCGCATCTGTCGGTCATCACAGAACATGAGGATGTCATGAATGATTCAGTATAAACGTTGTCTAAATCATCCTTTTTAGAATCAGAATGTCTTTATTAACCAAGTATGTGCGTTTACTGGTGAGTGTACAGTATTTTAAAAAACAAAGTGTTAAAAAAACACGTTCAAAAGTTTGGGGTCATTTTTTTTATGTTTTTGAATGTTTCGAGTCTCTTCTGCTCACCAAGACTGCATTTATTTGATCAAAAATACAGTAAAAATTGTGAAACATTATTCCAATGTAAATCAGCTGTTTTCTATGTGAATATATAGTAAAGTGTAATTTATTCCTGTGATCAAAGCTGAATTTTCAGCATCATTACTCCAGTCTTCAGTGTCACATGATCCTTCAGAAATCATTCTGATATGATGATTTGATGCTCAGTTATTATCAGTGTTCAATTATTAAAAATGGTACATTGTTTTAAGATTCTTTCATTAATAAAAAGTTGAAAAGAACAGAATTTATTTGAAAAAGAATAATAAATGTCTTTATTGTCACTTTTGATCGATTTAATGCGTCCTTGATGATGACTGACCCCAAATTTTGATAATCTGAAGCAGCACAACTGTTTTCAACATTGATAATAATTATAAATGTTTCTTGAGCATCAAATCATCATAATAGAATGATTTCTGAAGGATCATGTGACACTGAAGACTGGAGTAATGATGCTGAAAATTCAGCTTTGATCACAGGAATAAATTACACTTTACTATATATTCACATAGAAAACAGCTGTTTAAATTGTAAAAATATTTTGTGATTTTTTTACTGTATTTTTAATCAAATAAATTCAGCTTTGATCACAGGAATAAATTACATTTTACTATATATTCACATAGAAAACAGCTGTTTAAATTGTAAAAATATTTTGTGATTTTTTTACTGTATTTTTAATCAAATAAATTCAGCTTTGATCACAGGAATAAATTACACTTTACTATATATTCACATAGAAAACAGCTGTTTAAATTGTAAAAATATTTTGTGATTTTTTTACTGTATTTTTAATCAAATAAATTCAGCTTTGATCACAGGAATAAATTACATTTTACTATATATTCACATAGAAAACAGCTATTTTAAATTGTAATAATATTTTTGGATTTTTACTGTATTTTTAATCAAATTAATTCAGCTTTGATCACAGGAATAAATTACATTTTACTATATATTCACATAGAAAACAGCTGATTAAATTGTAATAATATTTTTGGATTTTTACTGTATTTTTAATCAAATACATTCAGATTTGATCACAGGAATAAATTACATTTTACTATATATTCACATAGAAAACAGCTATTTTAAATTGTAATAATATTTTTGGATTTTTACTGTATTTTTAATCAATTAAATTCAGATTTGATCACAGGAATAAATTACATTTTACTATATGTTCACTTAGAAAACATTATCATTTTCTATAATAGTAATAATATTTCACAATTTTTACTGTATTGTTGATGAAATAAACGCAGCCTTGGTGAGCAGAAGAGACTCTTTCAGAAACATTTAAAAATTGTACCAACCCCAAACTTTAACATGAGTGTGTGTATAAGTGAAACACTGTAACACTTCACAGATGCTGCACACAGATGAGTTCCTTTAAACCCGAGTCTCTCCGTCTGTCCGCAGCTTCATTTCCCGCTGGCCGAGTTCATTCTGGCCATGGGCTTCCTGGTGGTGTTTGTGGTGGAGCAGATGCTGCTGGCGTTCAGAGAGCAGACGGGCGACGTCTCTCACGAGAAGCAGGCGCTGATGGACTCTCACATCCAGTGTCACGATAAAGACGCTCTCAGTCGTTCCCAGCAGCGCTGGAGGCGTCTCTCCTGGACGGACGGATCCGGCTGTGCGGAGGACGGGAAGTGTCATGTGGGTCTGCGTGTGTTCCTGCTGTCGTTCTGTGTGTGTGTGCGGGCTCTGCTGGAGGGTCTGAGCGTCGGATCGCAGCAGGATCCAGAGCGCCTCCTGCAGACGTGTGGAGCGCTGCTTCTGCACAACGGAATCGTGGCGTTCGGTCTCGCCGCGCGGCTGAGCCAGTACGGTCTGCGCCGGGGCGTGGCGTCCGGCTGTCTGCTGCTCTTCTCCGTCACGTGTCCGGCTGGGATCGGGATGGGTCTGGCGCTGGTCGGGATGAATCCGAGCGCTCAGGTTCAGCTGGTCCGCTGCGCCGTCGAGGGTCTGACGTCTGGGATCTTCATCAACGTCTCCGTCGGTGGATTGCTGTGGCAGGAGTCGTGCTCTCCGAAGCATCGCGTCCATAAAGTCGCTTTCCTGCTGACCGGATTTGCTCTGATCACTGCCGTTCAGTTCAGTAAAGTCTAAACACACATTTCAATAATAATCAGAAAGATATTTTTTACATTTTCTGTTGTTTGCTTTAGTTTGAGTGCTGCAGTATTATGATCAGACTACAGTTATCATCATAATCGCCTTTATTCTGTAATTATGTGCAACTTTACATACAAACACACGTCTGTATTATCAGATGAACGTCAGTATGATTCACGCACCTGATCACATGACAGATGTGATCAAACACTGGTGTGTAAAATCAATAAATGCCAGATGATGAGACACACTGCGTTTGACAGACACAATATTGTGTGTGTTGTGTTTTATTGTGTGTTGTGTTCTGTTGTCAATTCAAATTGGCTGTAAATAGTGTAATATTTTCAGATGATGTGGTTTTTATAATCAGTTAACACTGCTTTTGTCATTTTTTACAAGATGGACAAAAAAAAAAAGTCATTCGGTTTCACCAAAACTTCAGTTTTACCTTCCCTCCTCTTCGGTTTCCTCCGGCGCATCTTCTGACTCTCGCTCATTTTCTTTCTCTGTTCTCTCCGTCTCTGTTGCCTCCAAATCCTCACTCTCTCTTGGTCCCTCTCCTCCTTCATGATCATAAGACGTCCCACTTGACAGTCAGTTTCCCTGATTTCAGCCAGTTAAGCATATTTATAGTATATATATGGAATGAATGAAATATAGCCTAGCCTGCAGTGCATAAAAGAAGAGCAGCTGTCTTCTTCTGCGTTTCTATCGAAAACTAATAAATTATAGCTTTTTATTTAAAATAAAAGCGACTACAAAGGAAATGTTTACTATTCATGTTTTTGTATTGTATGGAAAAATCCCACTTAAAAAACAGACCGCCATTACATTTTTCCTCTCGCGCACCCCCTGGTGGCAGCTCGCGCACCACACTTTGGGAATCCCTGTCCAAATTCAATTTAGATTTAATTAAGTTCATCATTAAAGTGTTTTTTTCCATTAAAAATCAATTTTTTCATAAACCAATTTATGACATGGTTAAGTATTTGTACAGTAAATAGGTAAAAAAAAAAAAAATAAATATCCACAAAAACAGCATAGATGAGAAGTAAATAAAAAAAATGATACATAGTTTATCATATAAAAAAATGTATATTTCCTTATGCAATCGCGCTGTAAAAGTTTAAATCGTTGGTAACTATTTTATATATATATATATATATATATATATATATATATATATATATATATATATATAATGTTTTATTAACTTCCATTACTTTTCCAGGTCTGGAAATAATTTCATATAAATATTTTTTTTTTAGTAAGAAATAAAAATTAACAAAAATAAAAACAAAACGAAATAAAATCATTTAAAAAGAAAAACAATCAAACTAAAACACTAAACTTAAATCATAAACGTTTTAAAATTAAAATACATCCTTTAAGAATAAAAAAAATCGAAATAAAATGCTTACTAAAACGTAAATCATATTTTTTTAATAAAAACAATAAAAACATACTAAAACTTATTCTAATTAAATAATAAAAAAGTAAAAATTAAAACGCTATTTTCAGCGCTAGTTGTGTGTGAGAGCTGGAATGTTGAGTGCGCGCGCGCGTGCGCGTGTAAGTCTCGCTCGTGCCCCTAGAGGCTCGTCTGTGTCTCCGTCAGTCAGTGTGTGTCTGTCGGTTCTTCGGGTCTGTATGTGAGTTCGAGGTTCGATCATCATAATGTCCTCCGCGGGATCATGCGGACCGGCACCGGGACCGAATCACGGCGGTTCTTGTCCCGCTCCCGGCACGACAAACCCGCGAAAGTTCAGCGAGAAGATCGCGCTGCACACGCAGAGGCAGGCGGAGGAGACGGCGGCGTTCCAGCAGGTCATGATGGACCTCACCTCCACCCGGGTAACGGACACTCACACACACCGGCCCGCGGTCCGAGCTCCCGCCGAAAACCGTCAAATCCATGTTTTTCTCTCGCCTCGTGAGCGCGCTCGGCGGCTGGAGGGAGCGCGCGCGAGCAGGTAGTAGCACGCTAGCTAACGGAAGCTAATGATAATAACGCTGTTATCGCGAAAACGGAGTAAATGAAACACGACAGAGAGACTTTAATGACGCGTCAGTGTTAGTGGAGCTGCTCTGAGAGAAAACGACTGTAAAAGCGCGTTAAATGCGCGCGTGAGTTTGATGAGACTGACAGACCGGAAGCGGTTAGCAGCAGATTAGCATGAGCTCTCTCTAACACACACACACGATTATCAATCTCAGTGTCTGAAACATTACATGTGAATTCAGCTGCTTTACAGTCTGATGTTTGATTCACTTCATCTGACTGTGTGTGTGACAGAGACAGAGAGAGAGAGAGAAAAAGAGTGTGTGTGTGTATATATGAGTGTGTGAGTGAGTGTGTGTATGAGTATGAGAGCGAGAGTGTGTGTGTGTGTGTGTGTGTATATGAGTATGAGAGCGAGAGTGTGTGTGTGTGTGTGTGTGTGTATGAGTATGAGAGCGAGAGAGTGTTTGTGTGTGTGTGACAGAGAGAGAGAGAGAGAGCGAGAGTGTGTGTGTGTGTGTGTGTGTGTGTGTGTGTATGAGTATGAGAGCGAGAGTGTGTGTGTGTGTATGAGTGTGAGAGTGAGAGTGTGTCTGTGTCAGATTGATAACTCAGTAATGTCAGAGCTGGTTTAGACGGTCACCTGACCTTGACCAGCATCAGATGATCTTTGAATTAATGACATGCAGGTAATCAATGACATATTATTTGTTTAGTATTATTTTGTATTTATTTCAATTTTGCATTTAATGTATTTTTTTAGTAAGTTTTATTTTAATTTTAAATTATTTTAATTCGACATTTATAATTTAAGTCTCAGGAAGTGTTTATTTTATTTTTAAATTATTTTAAATTAATCTTTTTATTTTGTTTTTTAATTTTAAATTATATATTTTTATTTAGCATTTTATGATGTATTTTTACTAAGTGTTTTATTCTGATTTTATTTAAATTATTTTAATTTTACATGTTTATAATTTAAGTATTAGTGTTTTATTTAGATTTTTATTTGTAAACAATTTGTTTTAATTTTACAATTTATTTTTTTAATTCTAAATAATTTATTTTCTTTATTTCCAATTTAAATAATCTTGTATTTTATGAGGTGTAATTATTAAGTAATTAGTAAGAAATAAAAATAAACATTTCTTAAACACTAAAATAATTACATCATAAAATGCAAAATTAAAATAAATAATTTAAAATTGCATGTCAGTTATTGAGATGATTGATCTACACTGGTGAGGTCAAAGTGTAAAGGTCATCCAATGATCAGGGCTGGTGAAGGTCAAGGGTTGGAGCCCAGGTTTATTTTAAGATTATTCATTTTAATTTATAGTGTTTTTATTATTTGTTTTAATTCATCAGCTGCCTGAGGTTCGTTTGATTCGTTTGTTATAGATGCAGATGTAGCGGGGTCTGATCATGTGATCCTCGTCGTCTGCTCCAGCGTGATGTTGAGCAGGTGTGCGGCACAAAGCGTCACTGTCCGTCTCTGAGGCACAATGACGCTCTTGTCATGTAGCGTGCGTGAGGGTGAAAGGTCACGGATCACGCTCGGATCTCCAGTGACCGGCAGGTTCATCATCTCTCGTCTGGTGTGTGTTTGTGCGGTCGGATGTCGACACACACTTCTCTGCACGGGTCTCCCGCAGAGCGTAATGGACAAGCAAACCCTGGTTAATCGTGATTAGGTTGACCTCTGACCCTGAAACGTGCTCTTTTGCTCAAGTCCGGGTTATTATTATATGCAAACATCAGTTTGTGGTTGATTTCTGAACAGACGTAAACAGACGTTAACCCTTATTTAAGCACAGCGTTATTAATCCAGTATTGCAGCGATTCCACTTTGACCTGAAATATTGAGAGAACAAGTTATTAATTCGATAATTTAATAACATTCACTCGTTTACAGTTCTCTGATTATTGGTCACATGACAACAAACAAAATATCTTTTTTAGTGAATGGTTTATTTTTTAATGTTTTTTTTTTTTTTTTTAAATTTTTTACTTATTTTGCATTTTTATGATTTCATTAATTTGATTTCATAAAGTGTTTTATTTTGATTTTAAAAATATTTGTTTTAATTTGACATTTATTTTGATGAATTTTATTTCAAAATTATTTATTAAGTTTAATTTGACATTTTTATGATTTAATTTTTAGTAACTTATTTTGATTTTTGATTTTTTTTAATTATTCATTTTACATTTTCATTATTTCATGAATTTTCTGTTTGGTGTTTTTATTTTAAAATTATTTTAATTTTACATTTTTATGATTTCATTTTTTATTAAATGTTTTTGGGTGTTTTTTTTATATAATACATTTTCTGCTTTTATTTTTAAATTATTTATTTTAACTTTACATTCATGATTTGATTTTTTTATTTAGATTTTTTTCTATTTTTATTTTGCATTATGATTTAGTTACTTTTGGTTAAGTGTTTTTATTTTGAAATGATTAATTTTAATTTGACATTTTATGATTTAATTTTTTTTTAGTTAGTGTTTTATTTTGATTCTTTTTATTTTAAGCTGAATTATTGATTTTATTTTACATTTTTATGATTTAATTAATTATCGGTCAGAGTTAATAAGACTTCCTGTTCATTTGTCACACTGGAAATGGAAGGTCAAGTCGAGCACATTGCATTGTGGGATATCACGCTGTGTGCAGGATTTAAACCTCTCGTCTTGTGCTTCTCTGCAGGTCCAGGCACAGAAGGTCCGATTGGCCAGAACCCAGGGCCCGTATTACGGCGGATCTCTGCCCAACGTCAACCAGATCGGCAGGAACGCCTCAGAGCTCCAGGTGCGTGTCATCAGGAGTCACATGTCTCATCAGCAGCTCATTACGGCTCATTTTAAACCTGCTGTGTGTGTGTGTCCCTCAGGGCTCGTTCCACTCTCCGCTGGATTCCAGTCGCTCCACACGGCATCATGGTCTAGTGGAGAGAGTGCACAGAGACCGGCGCTTCGTCTCTCCCAGCAGACCCTACAGGAGACAAGTATCCTTCACCTTCTGATGAAAACAAATCATCAATGGAACAAAACAAGGAAGAATAAGCAAAATTATTAATCAAATAATAAAAATAGGGGTTAATATAATGAGGAATCGATGAGAGTCACAGGGTACCCGCAGGGCATTAAAAAGCTTTAAAAGTCATTAAATGGATTTTGTGAAAATTAAGGCCTTAAATGGCATTAAAAAGCATTAAATTTTATTCCTACAGCCATTAAATTTTTTTAGATAGTTTTGAAGAAAAAAAATACTACCAGTTTATATTGAATATAGACTTTATAACTAATAACTTTGATTTTGCTGTCGCAAAACATGTACTTTGGTGTGATGCACACACGGAACCAGTTTGGTAATTGCCTCCGGCCGGTGCAAAATTGCCGTGACGCCGTTTCGGACAGAGGGGGCTGAGAACTGGAGACGGAAGGCTGCATCAGTGTTGCCAACTTAGCGACTAATCAGCGTTGTGACGACTATACTTGTTAACCTGATCTAGCTTCCGAGACCCACCTGTGACCTGTGCAGCGCTGCCGACGACTTCCGTAAAATCGAACGCACTTTAGCATGAGAATCTAAATCTTTAACAGTGTAAATAAGTCAGAATGCATGAAATGGCATTAATGAATCGGCCATTGGAATGAATCGTTTGAATGAATGACTCACTTATTAAGACGGTGACTTGACGCCACCTACTGGTGTACCTTATGGAGTATCATTTCCCCCCAACATTTCTTACAATCCCATAACATTATATAATGCAGGTGTATTTGTTTTTTATTTGTAAATTTGTAAATGATTTAATTTGATTGATAACAGCCCTTAGTGTCTTATTCCAATTAAATTTATTGATTGAATTTAAGAATTTAAAATGAAAGATGAATTGCATTTTTTGGTTTTCTTTCGGACAAGAAATTGTTTTACTCATACAAGTGAATGACGAGGCTTAATGGGCCGCGTTTCAATCATCACTTAATTTTGTCTGACAACAAAAACAGAAAAATATATAGATTAAACAATTTCATTGGGAATTTGGCTGTATTAAAATATATTATGTGAGCAAAAAGAGAAGCAAACAAATTGCCGCATTATATATATATGGCATTAAAAAGGCATTAAAACGCAATAATTAGATTTGATGAAATCTTCATACCGATCTTTCAGAACTATACTTGCCTTGATTTTCACTACTAAACCCTGAGTATCTCTGTGCTGAACCTCACAAATGTGTTACAGGTGTATTATGTGAGTACATGAATATGCAGATGTGTAGATGCTGTTGGTGTCCTTGACCTCTGACCCCAGATGGACAACTCTCACAGCAGCTCTGCGTATCTGTCTCCGCCCCCTGACCCCAGCTGGAGAAGGTAATTGGTTCATGAGGTGGTGCTTTCCATGAGGAGGCTGTGAGATCGAAACATATAACCAAATAACATGGAGTGTGTGTGTGTGTGTGTGTGTGTGTGTGTGTGTGTGTGTGTGTGTGTGTGTGTGTGTGTGTGAGAGAGTGTGTGTGTGTGTGTGTGTGTGTGTGTGTGTGTGAGACAGCTCTCCTGCATCTTCTCCTCTGTTCTCCTCCTGTCCGTGTCTCTCAGGAGATGCTCTTCTGTAGTTTGGTCTTTTCTCTTTGTTCTGGTCAGATGATTCTGATCTTAATGGGAGGTTCATTATTCTGATCGATCAGAAACATCTGAACTCTTTAACACACACACACACACACACACACACACACACACACACACACACACACACACACACACACACTAATATACTGAAGGTAATTCAGCTCTAGGTGTATTTGGGCGGGTCAGTAGTGTCCGTGTTTAACCTCTCGTGATGACCCGACACTCACGTCCTGCTCTGCTCTTCCTTCTCTAAACCCTTCCTTCGCTCTTCTGGTTCTTTCGCACACCTGCACGTCTCTTTATTTCACTCTCGGTTCTGGAAGTAACGGGCGTTTTTTGTCAATCACGAAGGAACTGGAACAGTAACTTTCCATCGGACAAGAGCCAGATCTTCCATCAGCTGCCCACCGCCGCGCTCAACAGGTGACCGTCTCTCTCTACAGCTCAGAAACACTTGAAGAGAATGACTTGTGTGCCTTTTGGTTCTTGAACATCTGCTTTCTTCTGCAGATCAGTCCAGTTCTTACACACTCAAACTGATCAAATTTAAGATGGTAAAATATCTTGAAAGGCCTTAATTATCATTTCATTTGAGGATTGAAAAGCAGGAACTGTGGCACAAGCCATCAGCGGGATCAGTCAATCCCACACTTTTGAGCGTGTTTTGATGTGGATTTGACCCGTGTGGTTTTGTGTGTCTGCAGAACGAACTCTGATTCGGCGCTTCACACCAGTGTGATGAATCCTCCGGCCGGAGACCCGTTCGCCGGACTCTCTCTCGCGGCGCAGGGCAGACGGGCCGGTCAGTGGCTTTGAAACGCATCACATGTGACCGTCATGTGTTTGAGTCGGTACTGATCGCTTCTGTTCCTCCTCCTGCAGTGTTCTCGTATCAGGTTCCTCCCATCGAGGAGAACGGCCCGGATGACGGACGCCTGCTCAAACCCTGGGACTCCAGAAAGGTGTGTGTGTGTGTGTGTGTGTGTGTGTGTGTGTGTGTGTGTGTGTGTGTGTGATCAAATGACGTCACAAAGACAGTGAAAAGTACTGAATATGGCCTTAATGCAAGCGTAGCTCAGTATGAAACAGACGATTCCAGCAATAGTGCCTGTTTTGCTCCAGCATGTCACTTTCTTATAAAATATGACGTGCATTTCGAAGCACTTAGTCGGCATTTGTAAAATAAACAAGACTTGTGTTATTCCTCAGTGGACTAATGCACTCTATTTTGTGATAAAAGCTTATTTATTTATTTATAATCTTGTGTTTGTCTGTTTTTAAGATTAAATGAGTATTTGAACAGATTTTCCACTCCTGTGCAGATTGATAAAAACTTTTGACATCTGACTGCTTTAGTTATTTTGATGAGTGCATTAATCCTGATGCATATATATCTTCATTCTTTTGTGAAACTATGTGATGGAAAGATTTTATTGATATTTTTGAACTCAGCATCATCAAATTAGGCAACTTTAGGCCTTTTTTGCACATCAGCAGAAATGTTTGTTCAGGATGCAGAGCTGTGTAGATAAATAAACGTGTGTGTGTGTGTGTGTGTGTGTGTTTGACTCGTGTCTCGTCTTCCCTTCAGCTGCCGCTGCTCTCTTCACGACCAAAGTCCTGTGAGGTGCCTGGAATCACGTGAGTTCAACTGGCCAATCACACGCCTCCACACACGATCAGTCAATCATTCACCTATCTCTTCCTGTGTGTGTGTGTGTGTGTGTGTGTGTGTGTGTGTGTGTGTCATCTATCACCCTGACTAACCTCAGCACTGCTGACGAACTCCAATGAAAATTAGTGACTGAAACAGAAAATTGTGGGTCAAAAACCAAAAGTAATCACTTATAAATTTATATATATATATACTTCAGTTTGTGTAACTTAATAAATGATGTGCCTTTACATTTAAAATATTGTTCAAATTCACAGCTGTGTAGATTTAAAGGGTTAGTTCACCCAAAAATGAAGTTTCTATCATTAATTACTCTCCCTCATGTCGTTCCACACCCGTAAGACCTTCGTTCATCTTCAGAACACAAATTAAGATATTTTTGATGAAATCCAAGAGAATCAATATCTATAATCAACACTTTCAAGGTCCAGAAAGGAACTAAAGACATTGTTAAAACAGTCATGTGACTGCAGTGGATCAACCTTAATGTTATGAAGAGACGAGAATACTTTCTGTGCACAAAAACAAAACAAAAATAACCACTTTATTTAACAAAATTGTCTCTTCCCTGTCATTCTGCTACGCTTTTTTTGTTGCAGCTCTTCCAGGTTCTACATCTGAACGGTGGCTCAGTATTGGCCGATGCCTTGGTCACATGATCAGCACGACACATGCATGTGATGCAGATGCAGGAACCGGCCAATAATGAGTCGGTGTTCTGATGGAGAACCTGGAAGAGCTGGACGTAAACAACATAGGATAATGACACAGAAGAGATTGTTGAATAAAGTGGTTATTTTTGTTTTGTTTTTGCGCACAGAAAGTATTCTCGTCTCTTCATAACATTAAGGTTGATCCACTGCAGTCACATGACTGTTTTAACGATGTCTTTAGTTCCTTTCTGGACCTTGAAAGTGCTGATTATAGATATTGAGTCTCTTGGATTTCATCAAAAATATCTTATTTTGTGTTCTGAAGATAAATGAAGGTCTTACGGGTGTGAGTAATTAATGACAGAAATTTAATTAGCATAATCTGTATAATTACGCATGTGTCAGTGCCGATCAATATGATGATATTCATCAAGATTTCCAGTCTATTTTTCTGTCAATAACAGTGAAGGTCCACACTGAAGCTTTGTGTTATTTTTAGCTGTTGTCAACCGTAATTTCTCTGCATCTCCTCTCAGCACTCAGTTATAACTCACACACACTTGGTTAAAGTGGTTATTGGCAGGTTGTATTTCCTGTCCGGAGGGGTTTTTCTGCTCTTTCACCGCAGTGCTGCTGGTGTGTGTCAGTCTTCGTCTGCAACTCACACTCTTACTTTTACAACATCTGATGTCACATTACAATCTACAGCAGATGAACTACAGAACCAATGAAATCCATCGCAGTCGATCCACAAGTGATATTTATTATCAGACGGTTGTTCAGAATTGCAGATGAACGCTTGACATGTACAGAGTCTGATTAGAATGAAAGCAATCTGGGTTTGTATGTTAAGGATGATATATGCCCTGATTCAAAGATCTGAATCTGATCCGCTGCTGTGTTTGTGTGTTTGTAGTGTCTTTCCCTCTCCGGACCAGCCGGGCGGCGCTTCTCACGGCGCATCAGTGTTAAATACGGGCGGCTCTCTGCCGGATCTGTCCAGCCTGCACTTCCCGTCTCCGCTGCCCACGCCGCTGGACCCCGAGGAGCCCGGGTACCCGTCTCTCAGCGGCGGCAGCAGCACGGGGAACCTGACCTGCACCCTCACCCAGCTGGGCATCAACAGCTCCAGCGCCTTCCACTCGGCCGGTGTGTGTTACTGTATCACTGCCAAATGTAACTATACACACAGCGAATTCAGAAAAAGCATCTCTAATCCTGATTTAAATGTCGTTAATTTCAACGGTCGTGTTTCTGCAGGTCTGCTGCCGTCTCTGCAGGGCACGCTGAGTAACCCCTCCCTCCAGTCGTCGCTGAGCAACCCCAACATCCAATCGTCTCTCAGCAGTCACTCGTTCACCAACTCGCTGAGCTCCGCCTCCCTGCACTCGTCCCTGAGCAACCCCTCCCTCCAGTCTTCGTTAAGCTCCTCCCCCTCTCTGAGGTCATCGCTCAGCAGCCAGTCGTTGCAGTCCTCCCTCAGTAACTCCTCCCTCCAGTCGGCAGCCAGCAATCCCAGTTACGGCGGCTCGGGCTCCTTCGCTCCACACACACCTGGACAGGTGCAGCCGCAGCTGAGCACGTCCCCCCGCAGACGAGCACAGCTGTCCCCCCTGATCCTGCCTTCGGACACACGCCGACATCACCCCAAACAGTTCTCGCCCACATCCTGCTCCCTCAGCTCCATCACACAGGTAAACACACACTCACACACACACACACACACACACACACACACACACACACACACAAAATAAAACAGTATACAAAATGTGTAAAGTTCTTTTTCTTATGTTAGGGTTATTAAACTTCATATTAAGAAGAACATTTGATAATATCATAAACCTTGATAAAATCTTTAGCAATTACTGTGATATTAATTAGAGCTGCACGATTAATCGTATTTTAATCGCGATAACGA
This sequence comes from Megalobrama amblycephala, assembly GCF_018812025.1. Classification (NCBI taxonomy): domain Eukaryota; kingdom Metazoa; phylum Chordata; class Actinopteri; order Cypriniformes; family Xenocyprididae; genus Megalobrama; species Megalobrama amblycephala. Next base: position 39,992,851 of record NC_063056.1, read on the forward strand.
CATCTGCTTCTCTCGATTGATTACAAAAAATCGTCACGAATATTGGCCCGCTCTTTATTTATCCTGAATACGTGTTTTTCTTTGGGATATGCTTGAGGTTGCCAGATGCAAAGAGCTTAAATCCCGCAAATAGAGCTTTTCCCTTGTGCGGTCTTCGTTTGGGAAGCACACTCAGGGTCTCCAGAGACCCCAGGCAACAAAATGTAATTTTGTAACAAAATTCTTGTTTGTTTTTTTAAACAAATGTAATTTTACTCTGTTTATTAATGTTTTACTGCACATTTGTGCAGTTTTTGGAGGATTTGTCATATTTTTTAAATTTATATAAATAAATTAAAAAATATTTTTTTAAATAGGTTTTTATACAAAAACAGCTTTTTATGTCAAATTCACTTTATAAAGACCCACATTTCTGACTTTCATTCATGGGGATCACATGGATAATTTGACATGGTTTAGTGTGAGATTTTTGCCCAACTTTTGGAAAATTTTGTCAAAGTTTAGTATTTTTTTTGTACTGGGAAAAATTTTTTTTTTCAAAAATGTTGATTTTGAGGATGAATTTTGTCCATTTTCTAAGTGGAGTCTCATCATAATGTAACAATATTGAAAAACTGATTTTTTTCAGTACAAAACAAATGCTAAACTTTGACAAAAAGTCATTTATATTGTCATAATTGTGATTTGATAATATTTAGATATGAATCCAGCTGAAAATACTTGTGTAAAGATGTCTTTCAGTCAGTCAAACAGCAAATAGTGGAGCTCTGCAGCATCTGCTGGATAAAGTGATCATTTTTTACTTTTAAAACTGCATTTTCCAAAAGATGGGCAAAAATCTCACACTAAACCATGTCAAATTATCCATGTTATGAATGAAAGTTAGAAATGTGGGTCTTTATAAAGTGAATTTAACATAAAAAGCTGCTTTTATATAAAAACCTATTTAAAAAAAAAAATTTGATAATATAATATGATAAATCCTCCAAAAACTGCACAAATGTGGAGTAAAAACATACCATCACATGTCTAGTGTAAACATCAGTCCTGACGTGTCTCTGTCTGTCAGGGTGTGGCTCTCGACACCAGTAAGCTGCAGATGGATCAGAGGTTATCTCAGTATTCTTTTGGGCAGCAGCAGGTTCAGAAAGGTCCCGCTCCTGCGCAGACGGGCGTCCACACGCACCGCCCGTCATCACAGACATGCGCAGCTTCACCAACACAACATGCAAAACCTGCACAAGACGCAGAACTTCCAGATGCAGCGGCCCAATCAGAACCAAAACCCTGGGAGTTACGGGTCTGTAGACGCATCGCAGCCGGACTCGCAGACGGAGCAGCAGACGGGTCAGAGCCGGCCAATCCCTGCTCTCCAGCAGATCAGCGAACTGGACCTGTACAACGTGAGTGACAGAAGTGCGGTGATGATGTCAGATTTACAGGATGCTACTATGGAATCGGCATGGTGCCTGTCCATAAAGATCATGACGAAATCAAAACATTTTTACAGAGTATTGCAGTGTTTATTATAAATGATGACATCATTTCACTCAGTTGTATGAGAAAGTTTCATGCCGAAGTGTTTAGTTTGCACCGGTGCCATAATTCAGTTCTGGTTACAGGAAGTGAACATTAACACTGATAATACTTTCCATCATTAATGGATGAGTGTCTCTGCTGTCACTCAGGACACAATGTTCCTGAACTCTCTTCTGGACGAGCCGTACCTGGACCTGCAGTTATCCAGCCGCCAGAACCAGAACCTGAGTCTGAGCCAGCAGGTGAGACACACACACACACACACACACACACACACACACACACACACACACACACACACACACACACACACTGACTCACGGCTGGAGGCGTTTCATCACTTTAACCCCGTCCCGTTCGTGTCATCTGTAGTTTGGTCTGGACTCTCATGATCTGGGCTCTGGTTCGGTGAAGGCTCACGGTCAGCAGGGGGCGCTGGAGCTGCTGGAGTCCTCAGAGCAACAGATGGGCTCTCACAACCAGTGTCAGACGTACTCAGACGGGCGGCACACGGTGCCCAACATCATCCTGACGGGTGAGAGATTGGATTATCTGTGTTTCTTCTCGTTTTTGATCAGCTGATAATGATGATAAAGATCATTTTTAATTATTTGTCAGGAGCTCTGATAAGCATGACACAAAACTGTAGGTTGGTTAATGATAAGCAAATAAATAAGCACAAAAATTCAGGTTGATAGACTGTGAAAATAGCCTACAAAATATTGCCGCACAATTTGGGGGGGGGGGGGGGATCTAATTGTGGGCCGTTTTGTTTTTTTGCCACAATAAAAATTGGAATTTTGATTTAGTGTACGATTTAAAAAAAACAAACAAAAAAAAAACTTTTTTTTTTTCAAGGCTGTGCCTTGTTTGTTGGGCTGCACAATTTGGCCAAAATTTTGTGATTATATATTTTATAGCCATAAAATGGTTGTAATATATATATATATATATATATATATATATATATATATATATATATATATATATATTACTAAATAAATAAATTACTAAATAAAAATATAAAAAAAATTTAAATGAAAAGAAAAGAAAAATTGCTATTGTAAAAATGAGTATTTGAGAAAAAAAAATTTATATAATAATAATAAATCGATTTTACATGACAATTGTAAAGTTACAACACTAACATTTATCGCTGTTTTAATTTCTTCATGTTGAAATTTTAAGGTCCTGTTCCTGCGCAGACGGGCATCCACACGCACCGCCCGTCATCACGCTTCACCAACACAACCCTTAAACCCTTAAAACCCTTAAAGCTTCTTTGATTCATTATTTTAGTTTATTTCAATTAACTGTTTAGCCCTACTACAAAGATTAATGTCAAATTTATATTAATTACAACTCTACAATTACAACTTTTAATGATTAGCATTTATTGTCATTTTATTGTTTATATTTTATGACTCACTCATAAAGACTTCACTTGTTTCCTTACTGGATGAATCAGTTTTTTTGAACAAATCTCTTGAATGAATGATTCAATGACTCACTCATAAAGACTTCACTTGTTTCCTTACTGGATGAATCAGCGTTTTTGAACAAATCTCTTGAATGAATGATTCAATGACTCACTCATAAAGACTTCACTTGTTTCCTTACTGGATGAATCAGCGTTTTTGAACAAATCTCTTGAATGAATGATTCAATGACTCACTCATAAAGACTTCACTTGTTTCCTTACTGGATGAATCAGCGTTTTTGAACAAATCTCTCGAGTGAATCATTCAATGACTCACTCATAAAGACATCACTTGAATCATTACTGGATGAATCAGCGTTTTTGAACAAATCTCTCGAGTGAATGATTCAATGACTCACTCATAAAGACTTCACTTGTTTCATTACTGGATGAATCAGTGGTTTTGAACAAATCTCTTGAATGAATGATTCAGTGACTCACTCATAAAGACTTCACTTGTTTCCTTACTGGATGAATCAGCGTTTTTGAACAAATCTCTCGAGTGAATGATTCAATGACTCACTCATAAAGACTCACTTGAATCATTACTGGATGTCAGCGTTTTTGAACAAATTCTCGAGTGAATGATTCTGACTCACTCATAAAGACTTCACTTGTTTCATTACTGTGAATCAGTGGTTTTGAACAAATCTCTTGAATGAATGATTCAATGACTCACTCATAAAGTCATTCACTTGTTTCATTACTGGATGAATCAGCGTTTTTGAACAAATCTCTCGAGTGAATGATTCAATGACTCACTCATAAAGACATCACTTGAATCATTACTGGATGAATCAGTGGTTTTGAACAAATCTCTTGAATGAATGATTCAGTGACTCACTCATAAAGACATCACTTGAATCATTACTGGATGAATCAGTGTTTTTGAACGAATGTCTTGAGTGAATGATTCAATGACTCACTCATAAAGACTTCACTTGTTTCATTACTGGATGAATCAGTGGTTTTGAACAAATCTCTTGAGTGAATGATTCAATGACTCACTCGTAAAGACTTCACTTGTTTCCTTACTGGATGAATCAGCGTTTTTGAACAAATCTCTTGAATGAATGATTTAATGACTCACTCATAAAGACTTCACTTGAATCATTACTGGATGAATCAGTGTTTTTGAACAAATCTCTCGAGTGAATGATTCAATGACTCACTCATAAAGACTTCACTTGTTTCATTACTGGATGAATCAGTGGTTTTGAACAAATCTCTTGAATGAATGATTTAATGACTCACTCATAAAGACATCACTTGAATCATTACTGGATGAATCAGCGTTTTTGAACAAATCTCTCGAGTGAATGATTCAATGACTCACTCATAAAGACTCACTTGTTTCATACTGGAAATCAGTGGTTTTGACAAATTCTTGAATGAATGATTCTGACTCACTCATAAAGACTTCACTTGTTTCCTTACTGGATGAATCAGCGTTTTTGAACAAATCTCTCGAGTGAATGATTCAATGACTCACTCATAAAGACTTCACTTGTTTCATTACTGGATGAATCAGTGGTTTTGAACAAATCTCTTGAATGAATGATTCAGTGACTCACTCATAAAGACATCACTTGAATCATTACTGGATGAATCAGTGTTTTTGAACAAATCTCTTGAATGAATTTTGAACAAATCACTCATCTGATGTGAATCTCTTGAATTCAATGACTCACTCATAAAGACATCACTTGAATCATTACTGGATGAATCAGTGTTTTTGAACAAATCTCTTGAATGAATGATTCAGTGACTCACTCATCACTTGAAAGACAGTGAACAAATCACTTGACATTTGAATCATTACTGGATGAATTTTTTGAACCTTACTGGATGAATCAGCGTTTTTGAACAAATCTCTCGAGTGAATGATTCAATGACTCACTCATAAAGACATCACTTGAATCATTACTGGATGAATCAGTGGTTTTGAACAAATCTCTTGAATGAATGATTCAGTGACTCACTCATAAAGACATCACTTGAATCATTACTGGATGAATCAGTGTTTTTGAACGAATGTCTTGAGTGAATGATTCAATGACAAATACATGTTTTTAACAGTCACTTGTCGCCACCTACTGGTGTAACGATATAATTGATAAAATGCTTATCTGACATGTCAAGTTACTTTCCAAAAGTTATTCTATTTTGATCATAGACATCAGTGTTTATATCCAAACTATAAACTTTTAATCCCAGTACTTCTGTGATAATATGAATCATTATAAGACAGAAGTAACGATACGGTGTGGTCTAAAAAAGACTGTTTGTGAAGTAGTTTCATACCTGTACGTGACAACGGCTCTCTCTGGCGCTCTCAGAATGTTCCGATGAGATTTTGTCAAAGGTTTAATAGACAGACAAATCATTTAGGAATGAGATCGCGATCTTTTGACGATTAATCGAGTGATCTTCAGCTGACTGTGTCTCATGTTTGCATGTGTCTCAGGAGATTCTCCATCAGGACTGTCCAAGGAGATCACGCACGCCCTGTCCGGTGTGCCGGGGTTTGAGATGGACCCGTTCTCCTCCGACGACTCGCTCCGGATGGACCCGCTGGCGCTGGAGGGTCTGGGCATGCTGACGGACGGAGACCTGATGCTGGCCGACCCGGCGGTGGAGGACTCCTTCCGCTCGGACCACCTCAAGTGACCGGCGGGTTTGTGAATGTCCCACGGGCGACCGCGGACGTCAGCGCGCATGTGGCACTTTGGGTCGAGCGCCGGCAGGTTTCGTAACTTGCGCTTGAACTGTGAGCTTCTGCCCTTTAACTCTCTGCACTTCTCAGACGATCAAACCCGCACGCTCCTGTTACAGACATCACAGCCGTGCCTCCGCCCAAACGCCAGTCCCAGCATGCACTGGACCACACCAGGTTAATTCACACATGCACTTAAAGCTAAAGTGTGTCATTGTTGTGTTCAGATGTTCCTGAAGAGGGAAACACTGTGACTCTGACTCTGCCAATCATGTGAGTCAGGGGGCGGGGCTATCTGACTGACCAATGACAGACGAGGGGAGTGTCTGTCTGGAAACACTGAGTGGCTGTGTTCAGAATGGCATACTATCATCCTGCAGCATATACTGTGCTCTGTTGTATCCCATGATGCAATTGTGCTGGGTAGTATCTGTAGTCTGTAAAACTAAATACTTGTAGTCTAATGACATTACGCTTTAAAATACTCACAATCTGACTACTTTTTTATTGATCACATGTCTAAATATTCACAAAATGGCAGTAAATTCTTCCTAAATCTTCTTTTTTATCTTTTAAAATAACCCCCTATCGCTTGTATATGTTCAAAAGTTTTGTGGAGTTGCACACAGAGTCAGGTGACTATAACTGTTTAATAATGCCATACTGTTTGCAAACTAATACTAGTGACTGTGCAGTATTCTGTTCTGAACACAGCCACACGTCTCCTTAAACGCATGAAATCAGATGTTGTTTGTCCCAGCATTCAGTGTGGTCAGCAGTTCTGGGCTTGATGATCCTCTCTGTAGATGAAATCATTCAGTGCACTCACATCACATGTGCTGAACAACTGAGAGCGGAAAAGACCAAATATATCTGCATACGTGTGTAACGTCCGCTTGTGTGTGTGTGAGTGTGTGTGTGAGTGTGTGTGTGTGTGTGTTAGGGGCTGCATTGACTTTAACGCTCTGCAATGACGCTTTAAGCATGACGTCGACTAGTCGCTGATCATGACCTATAGAGGGCGCTGCAGGATAAGAAATCTTTGAAGTCCACATTTACGAATCCGTATCCAACAGTTAATGATCTTCAGGGTCTTTTTGACCCGCAAATGATGTTTGCTAAAATTAAAAAAAAATTATCTTTGTCCAAATGGCATGAGACTTTGTACGGTGGTCAACACGTTCAAGATCTACAAATAGTAAAAAAATTGGAATATCTTTTTTTTTTATGTTAGTGTAAAAAAGTGTTGCCAGAGACCCCAGGCAACAAAATGTTATTTTGTAAAAACGTTTTTAAAATGTAATTTTACTGTTTATTAATGTTTTTACTCCACATTTGTGCAGTTTTTGGAGGATGTGTGATATCTTTTAAATTTATATAAATAAATTAATTTTTTTTTTTTTTTTTTTTTATACAAAAACAGCTTTTTATGTCAAATTCACTTTATAAAAGACCCACATTTCTAACTTTCATTCATAACATGGATAATTTGACATGGTTTAGTGTGAGATTTTTGCCCATCTTTTGGAAAATGCAGTTTTAAAAGTAAAAAATGATCACTTTATCCAGCAGATGCTGCAGAGCTCCACTATTTGCTGTTTGACTCACTGAAAGACATCTTTACACTGGATTCATATCTAAATATTATGAAATCACAATTTCAAAAATGGGTCTTTTATAAAGTGAATTTTACATAAAAAGCTGTTTTTGTATAAAAACCTATTTAAAAAAATATTTTTAATTTATTTATATAAATGTAAACAATATCACAAATCCTCCAAAAACTGCACAAATGTGGAGTAAAAACATTAATAAACAGAGTAAAATTACATTTGTTTAAAAAACAATATTATATTGTTACAAAATTACATTTTGTTGACCCCAAAGAGCCTGAGTGCAGCCCCTAAACGAAGACCGCACACGGGTTAATCAGTTAATTCACACGCAATCGCTCTCTCACTAATGCATTCATATAAATGAAGTGCTTCTTTATCTGTATCTGAGTTCGAACGAGCAGAAATCTGTGAGGAATATATATAAACACAAAGACGAAAGGAGCAATAGGCTTGTGGGCAACACATTTTTGCTTTCAAAAACACAAAACGCAGGCACGTTTTCTTTAAACGTGAACTGATTTAAACTTATTTTGAGATGCTACGGTCATACACACGTCCGTCGAGTGCGTTTACATAGAAAACAATGGAAAAGTAGCGCATTGGAATGGAAAAACGTGTGTGAACGGCCCCATATTTGTTCATTAATCACATCATCATCGACTAGTCGACTTTAAAGAATCTGAAGTCGTTCAACCCTGTGTGTGTGTGTGTGTGTGTGTGTGTGTGTGTGTGTGTGTGTGTGTGTGTGTGATCAGGTTTACCGCTCGTCTGCACTCTGTCCTGCCTGTATTTGCACGATTATTCTCCTGACACAAGGCCATATTCAGAGGAACACGTATTTTTATGTAATTAAATACTGCGCACTATGAGATTTATTTTTAAATAAAGTTGCTATAGATCTATACGCCCATAAATGTGTTTGTGTGTGGAAAAACAAACGTATATGTCGAGGAAGGATGATGTTTTCAGGAGAATCTCACAGAACCGGTTCACATCTCACCCCAAAACCAAAAGAAGGAAATTATAAATAATTTCGCAACAAGAAACAGTGGAATCAGCTTTATTTCTACTGATTCAGATAAACGGGAACATCAGTGAGTTCACTTCATTTCTCATTTGTGATCCGAGCGTCTGTGAGATTCAAGCGTTTGGATGACCATCTCTTGCCTTCTCTTCTGTAACGCTGCCTTTGTCTTTTGCGCGAGACCACAATGCATCTGGCCTCGAGTGTGTGTGTTTGCGGCGCTTCAGCGGGTGCGGTGTGTGTGTGGTGTTGGACTCAGCGCAGGACGCTGTGTTAGTCGAGCTTCAGCCGCAGAAATAACGTGAGATCGATTAAACGCAGTTTAAAGTGGAGGACCGAAGCATTCTCCATGTTCCTCCATGTTTTTATTTTCCACACAGATGAGACATGTTTGAAATCTGAATATATATATATATAATGTTACAGAGGCACGTGTGTGTGTGTGTGTGTGTGTGTGTGTGTGTGTGTGAGTGACGTCTGCACTGTCCAATCAGCTGTTGAGCAGCTCAGGTCTGATATATAAATATAAATATAAATATATATATATATGTGTATGAAAAGAACAGCATCCTGCATCTGTTTGTGCTTCAGCTCTTCTCCGTCTTCACCAGCTTCTGTCTGGGTCGAGTATGAAAAGAAACAAATATTCGCATTCTATTTTGAGATGTACTTTTACAAGTGTTGCTCTTCATTTGTTGTTATTTTGATAACCAGGGAAAGCAAGTATGTTGTAAATAATGTCCTTAAAGCATAGGTGCTTCTAACGGAACATTTTTAAGACTGTATCCTCACCGTATTTTACAGAAAAATAAAGGATTTAAGTGAATTTGTGCGTCACATCATTTGTTTCTTGGGAAAAATGTGTGTTTTCTTTCACCAAATTATCAGCATGATGAGACGACACACAGAAATGATGATGATGATGATGCATGTTTTTCCTCATCTACCCTGAAATAGTTGCTCTAATCATAACAGGCTTGGTCATTTTAGTTTTAAACCTGGGATGTTTATTAATTATTATATTTTAAATAATGATGTTGTTTCCAATTTTAGTATTCACAGCTGAAATATACAACTAAATGTTACATTTCAGAACCCCAAAAAATGCAAGCACTTTTCAATTAGTGTAATTTAACATGTTTTTTGTTTGTTTCAGAAACATGTATCTGTAATTTACTTCCAAAACCGTTGAATTATGTTTAAAATATGTGTTTTTTTTGCTTTTTTCTCAGTAATTTAAGTAAGGAATCAGACTTTTCCCCTCAGAACAAAATAAGGATTTAGTCGCTGTCACTCAGGATTTATGGATATGAAATTTGTCCCACAAAAACAATATTTTAACAGCGATGTTTGAAGGATAAAATTAGTGTCAAGTTTAGGCATTTTGTGTGTGTAAAATTGTAATGATTAAACATTTATTATATTATATTTAATTTTTTTTATTTTTACAAATATTTATATATATATATATATATATATATATATATATATATATATATACACACACATTTATTATATTATTTAATTTTTATTTATTTATTTTGTTTTATTTTTTATTTTATATTTTACTTTTATCTTTTATTTATTTATTTTTATTTAATTTTATTATTTTTATTTTATTTTATTTGTCTTAATAACTCCAAAAATCTGTACCTGATATTATATTATATTATATTATATCATAATAACTCCAAAAACACTGGCAGGATATAAAAGCGTTTCTCAAGTAATCATAAGCGCCTGTGATTGACGGATCTCGAGCAGCGCTGAGAAAAGTAACAGGCATCACGTGATATCGCTCTGCGTCACTCGACGCTTAATAATAAGCTTTGTGATAATAAATAGTGAGTAAATATAAACAGCGAAGAGTTCATATATAATGTTTATTGTTTGGACCGATCTTTCCCTGTCTCGGTTAGTGAGGTTGTTGTAATGCGGCTCCGCGCCGCTGGGCGTCAGTCCGCGCGTCGCGTCTGCAGCTGCGGCTGCTCAGTGTGTTTCTATGCGTGATGGCGGAGCGCAGCGGCGACGGTCGTTCCACGCAGTGAGACAAGAGCCCGAACACGAACCGGTACCGGCCGGACCGAATGACAGCTGAGTGAGTCGCTATGAGCGGAAGCTTCAGGGTGAGATGAGAGCCGAACCGAGCCGAGCCGAGCCGCACTGCTGCTGCTGAGGTGAGTCCGAACCCGACCGAACCGAGCCGACGCGCGCGTCACAGCAGCGCAGATCACTGGATCAGCGACATTAATATTGTTATACGCGATTAATAACGACGCGCGTGATGTTTACATGAGGATTCCTCAAGAGATCCGCCGAACCAGGTGTGTGTGTGTGAGAGAGAGAGAGAGTGTGTGTGTGTGTGTGTGTGTGTGTGTGTGTGTGTTTATGAGGTCCGTCAGTCGCACGGAAGCGGTTCTGAACTGGTTCTGCTTCACCAAATGTCCATTTATTCATATAATGAAGAACATTCTGTGTAAATGTACACAATATATTTCACAATCTCATTTGTTGTGATTAAATGATCGTATATCAGCATTATGTCAATCAGTATACACTAAACCATGGTAGTACTTCTTGACCGTTGGGCTGCCCTGACCTCTGACCTCCAGCTGGTCTCAGATCAGAGGAATTAAACACAGTAATAATAATCAATAGCTAGAGCTGGTGTTATACAGTGACGTCTGAAGAAGGAAAAATGTGTGTGTATATATATATATATACATTTGGGTCATTCTGCAGAACGGGTGTAACCTGCTGTCCCACAACCAGAAAACACATTTAAAAGCATTAAAATATTCAAATTTTAGATGTTTACTAAGATCCTTCAGTTAAATCCCACAATAATGTTTAAAATATCAGTAAGTTTAAAATATATAAAATCATCATTTATTGGGTACTTTCAGTTGGGAGGAGTCTGTCCTGAACCCTGACCCCTAAACCTCAACTTGTGAAAATGATATTTTAATAATTTTAGCAATTTTTTTCCATTTGTTGTTTTTAAACATATATATTTTTGATTTTTTTAAGTGAAGTTAATATAGAAGTTAATATAGAAGTTAATATATATATATATATATATATATATATATATATATATATATATATATATATATATATATATATATTTTTATTTTAAATCATGAAACTTTGTAAAAAAAAAAAAGTATCCCTCATGTTCATGTCACTACTGAAACATTGTGTGTTTTACTCCATTGATCTGAGACTGATTTTAACACACTTCAGGAGATATTCCTGTGTTCCTCCTCTCACAGCCTCTCTTTCACAGCAGATCATCAATCTGAGTTAAATGAGTTCAGAAGTCTGAAAATCTGTGTGGAGCTTTAAGGAACGTCACTAACAAACACCTTTTTCTGCAATTAAACACACTTTGTTGGATGTTTTTCCATAAAATTTAGTGTTTATGTGTGTTCAACTGTTCAGAACTGCGCTAGATAACCATGTGCTGATTATCATCTTTGAGCGGCTCAAAAGTGTCTAAAATGTCACTACCGAAACTACATCATTGTTTTTGGGGGGTTATTCGATAAATTTATATCTAAAATTGTGACTACCGAAGCTTCTCCACATGTTTCGGTCGTGACTGTTTCGGTAGTGACATCATTGTTTCGTGACATCATTATTTCAGTAGTGACATCATTGTCTCAGTCCTGACTGTTTCGGTAGTGACATCATTGTTTCGGTCGTGACTGTTTCGGTAGTGACATTGTTTTTGGTAGTGACATCATTGTGTCGTGACATCATTATTTCAGCAGTGACATGATTGTTTCGGTAGTGACATCATTGTTTCCTGACATCATTATTTCAGTAGTGACATCATTGTCTCAGTCCTGACTGTTTCGGTAGTGACATCATTGTTTCGGTAGTGACATCATTGTTTCGGTCGTGACTGTTTCGGTAGTGACATCATTGTTTCAGTAGTGACATCATTGTTTCAGTCGTGACTGTTTCGGTATCATTTGTTTCGGTATGACATTTATTTCAGTAGTGACTCATTGTTTCGGTAGTGACATCATTGTGTCGTGACATCATTATTTCAGTAGTGTTTCGGTAGTGACTCATTTTCCTGACATTTTGTAGTACATCATTGTGGTCGTGACTGTTTCGTTAGTCATCATTGTGTCATGAATTCATTATTTCAGTAGTGACATCATTGTTTCGGTCGTGACTGTTTTGGTATCATTATTCATTATTTCAGTAGTGACATCATTGTTTCAGTCGTGACTGTTTCGGTAGTGACATTGTTTTTGGTAGTGACATCATTGTGTCGGTAGTGACATCATTTTTTCCTGACATTATTTCAGTAGTGACATCATTGTCTCGGTCGTGACTCGTAACTCTTCCTATTAAATGTTTCGGTCGTGATTTATTATCGTGTTTTGTTTTGGTAGTGACAGTAGTGACAAATTTGGGGAGATAAACATAATTTTAGATAAAAAATATTTTAATATGTTTTAGTATGTGAGTTAAATCCAAAAATTTCTAAAAATACAATATGAGAATTAACTGCACAATTACTAGAAATGTGTAGCTTGGATATTATATAATTTGCATACATACAAAATTTGTGGAAAAGACATTTTTTCTAACTCTGACTTTGAAGCAGTTCTGTAGAATGACCCATATATATAATTTATTTATTTATCTGTTTATTTTTTTTTTTTTTCACTGAATATTTTGGAAACGATCTGTGGAAGGTGAATATAAATGAGAGAATTTTAAATAATGAAATTGTGTGTGAAACTCGTAGCTTTAATATACCAGCAAATGTTGAATTTCAGCTGCCAAAAATGCAAACTCTGTTAATATAGCGCATTCTTTCTAATTAGCGCAATGCTTTTGTTGTTTCAAACACATTCATCACTAATTTACTTCCATAACAGTTCAGTTATATTTAAAGTTCAGCAAGTCTTTTTTAAAGTTCAATAATGCCGGTAAAACAGTAATTGAGATTATGATTTTACAGCGAGCGACTGCATTAATAACTGATCTGTGCTGCGGATGAACGGACATGAATCCGAGGGAAACTCTTGCGTTGTGCAGCTGATGCGTTTGAGGAAGTGGATGTTGAAAGTGCTTAGAAAGAGCTAAATGAGGCGCTGACAGGAAGCACATCTTCGGCCCAAAGACGTGCTGAAACAGGAAGTTGAGTTTTCTAATGAAGACACCTGAGGTCGTGTGTCAGCCACCGAAACGCTCTGGTGATCTGATATGATTTTATCTCCCTGATGCTGTTTTTGTTCAGGGTGAGTGTTCATGTCAGATTACTCATTCATTGACACAAATGTCTCGATTCGATTCTGACTTTGATTCAACATCGATTCGTTCGGATGTTTATCAGGTACAGTACATGTCGATCTCTCTGAACTAAAGCTGTAAACTATACAAACATCTAAACTGCACATAAGACAGGTTTAATAATAATAACTTTAATAATTGTGTTTCTACTCCAATTGGTTTTGTGACATATAAACATTTAAATGGTGTCTGTCATAAAAACTTGATGGATTTATTCAAACATGCATTAAATCTTGAAGAACAGGTGAAGTAAAAATATAATGAATATGTATATAGTGCATATATTAATCACAACGCTCCTCTCTAGAGTCATTTTTCTCGCTGATTATCGAGTTTATGGTCATTGAACAGCTTTAAATGCGACGTTACCGGATCATATTGTTCTCCAGCTGTTTTGTTAAACATGTTTCCGCAGTTGAAACACTGATTGATCGATTACAGGAGACATGATTCGTTTCAGTCAGTTGTTCTGTATCTTTCCACATTCCTGAGCTTTGCAACATTAAAGGGTTAGTTCACACAAAAATGAAGTTTCTGTCATTAATTACTCACCCTCATGTCGTTCCACACCCGTAAGACCTTCGTTCATCTTCAGAACACAAATTAAGATATTTTTGATGAAATCTGAGAGGTATATGACTCGTTCATAGACAGCAATATAATCAACACTTTCAAGGTCTAGAAAGGAACTAAAGACATCATTAAAACAGTCATGTGACTGCAGTGGTTCAACCTTAATGTTATGAAGAGACGAGAATACTTTCTACGTGCAAAAACAAAACAAGACGAATGGCGTCTCAGTATTGGCAGGGTCTGGTCACGTGATCAGCACGACACATGCATGAGCCCGCGTTCAGACATAAACACTGAAGCTCTGCAGCGAAAATAGTGTAACAGAATGACAGAGGACAGACGAATTTGTTGAATAAAGTGGTTATTTTTGTTTTGTTTTTGCGCACAGAAAGTATTCTCGTCTCTTCATAACATTAAGGTTGAACCACTGCAGTCACATGACTGTCTTTAGTTCCTTTCTGGACCTTGAAAGAGTTGATTATAGATATTGAGTCATAAACATCTCGGATTTCATCAAAAATATCTTAATCTGTGATCTGAAGATCTTACGGGTGTGGAACGACATGAGAGTGAGTAATTAATGACAGAAACTTCATTTTTGTGTGAACTAACCCTTTAAAACCACATATTTTCCTTATTACTGTATAGCTGCTTTAAAACAATCTGTGTTGTATGGAAGCCCATTTCTGCCACAAAAATGCTTTTGTAAATCATAATTATAACATAAAAAGTCAAAATTATGAAATTATGACAAAAAGTTTAAACTGACAAAAAAATCGAAATGGACAAAGTTGAAATAATGACAAAGTTGCAACTGACGTTAAAAAAAGTTGAAACTATGACAGTCGAAATTGACAAAAAATTGAAATTATGGCAAAAAGTCACTAATGACGAAGTTGAAACTGACAAAAAGTTGAAATTGACAAAAATTCAGTTATGACAGTCGAAATTGACCAAAAGACAAAATTATGACAAAAAGTTGAAACTAACACAATAAGTTGAAACTATGACTTAAAAAAAATCAAAATTATGACAAAGTTGAAACTGACAAAAAGTTGAAATTGACAAAAAGTTGAAACTGACAAAAAAGTCAAATTGAAAAAAGTTGAAATTATGACAAAAAGTTGAAACTGGCAAAAGTCGAAACTGACAAAAAGTCAATAATGACAGAAAGTTGAAACTATGAAAAAGTTTAAATTGAAAAAAAGTTGAAATTATGACAAAAATTAAATTATGACAGTCGAAATTGACCAAAAGACAAAATTATGACAAAAAGTTGAAACTATGAGTTAAAAAAAATCAAAATAATGACAAAGTTGAAATAATGACAAAGTTGCAACTGACATTAAAAAAAGTTGAAACTATGACAGTCGAAATTGACAAAAAATTGAAATTATGGCAAAAAGTCACTAATGACGAAGTTGAAACTGACAAAAAGTTGAAATTGACAGTTAATTATGACAAAAAGTCAAAATTGAAAAAAGATGAAATTGACAAAAATTCTAGCCTGACGTGGTCATACTCAATTCTAGTCAGAATATGAGTCTGATACTGCTCCATTGGGCTTTGATTATGGGGGCGTATTTCAACCGATCCAGGAAAGACCTCAATTGGATAGACCTACAACCAATCAGAGCTACAGAGTAAGTGACGTATGTTGAGCGACGCATAGTTGTCAACAGAACTCTTCTTAGCGACCATCGGGGCCAGCTGATAAATCAAACTTTTGCCGAATCCCGTAGGAAGGACGGCAAAGACATCTTTCCCATCGACAAATGCCTTGATCGCGGTCCTCTGTTCCTTTTTAAAAATTAATGCGCTGTCGATATCTTCTATAACAGACGCGATGGCGGAATCTACACATCTCAGTTCTTCAACAGCCATCATTGTTGTAAACTAATTGACCTTTCGCAAAGACTCGCCCCCCTTAGTTACTGTTGCTTTGTCCGACAAGCCGTGGCGCCGTCACGCCACACAGAGTGGAACATACATCGCGGAGCAAAGAGGAAACTGACAACACATCGACAGACGAGACAGAGCAGGTTACTTATGATATTAAACAAAGTCCCAGCTTTCAAACTGTAGTTATTAAAAAAAAATTAAATAATAAAAACCGTTTTGTGGCTCTTTAATGTGTTGTGACCATGATCGTGACAGATTGCTGTAGCGCCTCAGCTCAAGAGGCTCGTGAACCGATAGTATAATCAAATAAACATGAATGAACATGAGACTGAATGTTGTTTCAAACGCGGAAAGACGTCAATATGCACAATTTTTCAAGTTTAACTCCACCGAGGTTAATCTTCTAACTCCTGACTGCTTTGTCGGACAAAACGGCGGATGCGGCGTTCTGATTGGTTAGATCGCTTGTCAATCAAACTCCCCAAGCGCTCTTTGATGACGTGGCTGATTACGTTTCTGGTGATAATCTGTCAATCATCGCCCTGACAATGTGATTGGTCCGAACAGTTTCTGTTCGGGCATAATTACTCCTCTACGGATCGAGTCCAGACCGAACTCCCCGACCTCAAAATGTTGTGGGCGGGTCTAAGTTCGGCTGGCATCCAGGCTACAAAAATTCAATTATGACAGTCGAAATTGACCAAAAGACAAAATTATGACAAAAAGTTGAATCTAACACAAGTTGAAACTATGACTTAAAAAAAATTGAAATTATGACGAAGTTGAAACTGACAAAAAGTTGAAATTGACGGTTAATTATGACAAAAAGTCAAAATTGAAAAAAGTTGAAATTGACAAAAATTCAATTATGACAGTCGAAATTGACAAAAAGACAAAATTATCACAATAAGTTGAAACTATGACTTTAAAAAAAATCTAAATTATGACAAAGTTGCAACTGACGTAAAAAGTTGAAACTATGACAGTCGAAACTGACAAAAAGCCATAATTATGACAAAAAGTTGAAACTATGACATAAAAAGTTGAAATTATGACACATCATAATTAGTCTCAGACTAAACTGCATGTTTGAACTGTTCTAACTGAAAGAAACGTGATGTATCTTAAGTGATGTCAGTCATTGTTTTGTCTGAAGATTCACTGCAGTAATGTTTTTACATGTTTATAAAAGCTGCTTAAATGTCCTGATGAATCGAAGGTTTAATCTAAACCCTGTCTGTGGGACCGGGCCAGTATGTCATAATTAAGATTTCCCAAAGCATTAGTTTATATGTGGCAGGAATGTGCTTCCATAGTATTGAATAAAGCGCTATAAATCAGTGTCCCATGAACCTTCAGATCTTCTGCTGTGTGTCTCTGTAAGGCTCTGTCGCTCAGTCCACACGGACTTCATGATCAAACGGCGGATATTGTAAGTCCTCAGGACCGTAAGTGCCGTTTGGGACGGGGCCTAAATCAATCCTGCCGCAGTGTGTGTTCCTCTGTCCTGCGTCAGGATCGACCGCTGCTGTAGATCAGCTCTGTGTGACCTCTACACTCCTGTCAGACCTTTATTCATTAATGAACGATGTTCATATGCGCACACGGGGAATATTCCTGTAAACATGGCTGCAGGAAGTTAATTAGGACTCGTGTTAAGTCGTCTCGTGGCGCTGGTTGAGAAGACGTTAAGCAGACATCACTGTTTCTGTGTGATTCTCAGAGCGTTTCTGCCGGAAACTCGTTTCTTCTGGTTTAATTTGATTTGGAGGAAGTGAAATGTTTCCTCTGACAGTTTCCTGCACGTGTTCGGCAGAGATCCGAGTCCTTCGTTTTGCGTCTTTCTTCACTCAACCGCAGATCGAGCTCGTTTCTTCTCGCTGGCTGTGACACAGATTCATTCTGACAGACCTGATAACAGCGTCACATGACTCTAGATCACGTTCTGCTGAGCGAGGAGCAAAACCAGTGAACGTTCGTCCAGGTGAGCAGAGCTTCGGTGTGGTGTTCCCATGACGGGATGTCCGGTCCTGAGCCGTCGCCATGACGACCTCCGTGTGTTTTGTTGATGTGAATCCCTGAGTGTGTCAGGCTGTCATCACCTGTGTCCTGCGCGGTGACCTTTGACCCGTCTGGTGCAGATCAGAGTGAGAGTGTGTGTGTGTGTGTGTGATTTCTGCACGGAACGTCTTGTTTACAGTGATGTCAGAGCTGATGGGCGGCGGCTCTTATGTAATAATCTTGGCAAAAACATGGAAAAATAAGTAGGGCTGGACACTTCATCAGATGAACATGTGGACTTGATCATAGAGTTTTTCATCCATATTGTAAATCTTATTTCACAAAATTAATTAAAATAAATTAAAAAGTTGTATGCATTAATTTCAGTACCACCGGTTATGATAATACATTTGTATTAAATTATAAAACACAAAAATTAAAACATTTTATTTGGCACTATTATTGTTAAAATTTTAATTGTAATGATTATTATTTAATAATTATTTATATAATAATTTATAATTTTTTTAAATAATTTTTAATTTATTTTTTAAAATAATTATTAATAATAAATATTATTATTTAATAATTAGGCATCCTTTTAGATTATTAAAATTAGTTAAACCAGATAAAATAGAATTTGAGAAAAAATAAAATGCATTTCATAATGAACTATTATTTAAAAATTTTAATAAATTATTAAATGGTTAAACTTTTGAATTCAGTTGATTAGACATCCTCTTAGATTATTAAAATGTAATTAAACCATTAAAACAGAATCCAGAAAAATAAAAACTGAAAGCACAGAAATATTTCTAAATATTTTAATAAATTATTATTATTTAATAATTAAGTTATTCCATTGATTAGACATCCTCTTAGATTATTAAATAAAACACATTTGCTTTGACATTATTATTAAAAAAATTATAATAAATTATTAACTTGTCTCATAAATTCCATTAATTAGACTTCCTATTTAATTATTAAATTTTAATCGAACCATTAAAACAGAATCCAGAAAAACTAAATGGAAAACACAGCATTTGAGAAAATTTAAAGCACGTTTCATAATGCACTGTTATTGTTAAAACTGCATAAATTACCAACGTGTTTTTTGGATCGATCAGTCCTGCGGTCATTTGAGTCCATCCGTTGAAGCTCTGCTTGCTCAGTTGTGACGTCATCGGTGATGTGTTTTCCAGTGGCATTTAGACCGGCGTGATGACGGAGGAGCGATGTCCGCAGCTGGTGGATTATTTCGTGGTGGCGGGTCTGGCGGGCGACTCTTCTCCGCTGGACGAGGAGGGTCAGCAGAGGGGCGTGCGAGCGGTGCAGCCCGTCACGGATCTGGCCGTGATCGCCCGCGGCCTTGGGGAGGACGTCCCGGAGGGCTTCACCTGCATCGAGAAGACTCAAGGAGGCCATCCGGCGGAGCTGAGCGCCGGACTGCTGAACAACCCGCACATGTTCCTGTGCTACAGGAGAGGACACGACAAACCGCCCCTCGTGGAGCTCGGGTGAGAATCAAGAGCTGTTAGAATTAAATGACGCTGCATGTAGTTCACTTCATGATCTAATCCTGATGGATATCGTTCCTCTCTTCAGTGTCTGTTGAATGCATTAACGTAATTTGCTGTGTTTGTCTCCAGCGTTCTGTACGAGGGTAAGGATCCCGTGCGGCCGGGATGGCAGGTGATCGAGACGACGCCGTACAGCCGGTCGGCCAGCCTGAGCTCCGGCGGCCCCACGACCCACCGCACCTTCCTGACGTTCCGCAGAGCGCCGGACTCACAGGCGCTGAACACGCTGGGCGTGACCGAGATCTCGCTGCTGATGCCCAGCAAGGGCGAGACGGCGCCGCACACCTACTGCCGAGTGGACAAGAACCTCAACACGGGCATGGTGCTGATTCACTGATTCACTGATTCACTGATTCACCGATTCACTGATTCATTGATTCACCAATTCACTGATTCACCAATTCATTGATTCACTGATTCACTGATTCACTGATTCACCAATTCAGTGATTCACTGATTCACCGATTCACTGATTAATTGATTCACCGATTCACTGATTCACCAATTCAGTGATTCACCAATTCACTGATTCACTGATACACCGATTCACTGATTCACTCGCATCTTTATTTATTAAGCATATCTATTGCCTCCATATCAAACATTATACAGTACTGTTCAAAAGTTTGTGGTCAGTACGATTTTTTTTTTTTTTTTTTTAAAGAAATTAATACTTTTATTCAACAAGGAATTATATCTAAATTTGTAATTGTGAGGGAAAATTGTGAGATAAAGTCGCAATTACCTTTTTTATTTATTTTATTCCGTGGCAGAAACGAGCTTCCACACACATGAGACTTTAAACAAACATTAAAAATCTTACCGACCTCAATCTTGTGTGTTAATGAGCAGCTGATTTAATGAGTGTGTCGTTGTGTTAAACGAGCAGTGAGATTGTGTTCAAACATCCGCTTGAAACGCTTCAGAAAACACCATCAGTTCCTCTTCTGCTTTATTTGTCTTTCTCTTACTCTCAGTTTCTGTTCTGTGGGTTTTGATTGTGTGTGTGTGTGTGTGTGTGTGTGTGTGTGTTTGCAGTGGGGTCCAGCGCTGTATCTTTGCTACAAGCGTTCAGTGGCTAAAGCAAACGCTCTGGTGTACGAGGCAGGTGAGTGACACACACACACACACTCACACACACTCACTCACACTCTCACACACACACACACGCACTCTCACACACACTCTATATACTGTGTATGCATCTTCACTCTGTGTGTGTGTGTGTGTGTGTGTGTGTTCTGCAGGTCTGATCAGTCGGTATCCTGAGGAGGATCTGGAGTCGTTTCCTCTGCCGGATTCAGTCCCAGTGTTCTGCCTCCCGATGGGTGTGACGGTGGAGAGCTGGCCGCTCAACACCAAATACCAGCTGCCCATCTTCTCCACGTTTGTCCTGACCAGCGCCTCCGGAGACAAGGTGCGTCGCTCCATCACAAAACCTCCCGTTCACACCAATAACCAGAACAACCGCATCAGCAGATGATGGTGCTGATTTGGTCACATGATTGTGTGTTGTGCATCAGGTGTACGGTGCAGCGATCCAGTTCTACGAGGCGTACCCGCGCGAGTCTCTGTCCGAGAGGCAGTGTGTGCGTCTGGGTCTGCTGAGCGTCGTCGACCGCCGGCCCATCACCAACCGCAGCGTGCAGGTCAAGAAGAGCATCTGCGTTCTGTCGCACTGGCCCTTCTTCAGCGTCTTCCAGAAGTTCCTCACATTCATATACAGATACTCCATCTCTGGGCCGCACGTGCTGCCGCTGGAGAAGTGAGTGCCACCACAGCGCTTTCAGTTTATCTGGTTTAGGTTTAGCTCAACTTTACTGTCACTGA